>NC_079426.1:2640576-2705576 GCF_026213295.1 Gadus chalcogrammus
GAGTGTGTGTGTGTGCCGGCCCCCCCCTACCTTGTGGTTGTCGATCAGGTTGAGCACCAGGTCTATGTCCCCGTGGACCGGCTGGTCCTCAGCCATCTGGGGCTCCACCTTGTACAGCCAGTCGATGAGCGCCTGCAGAGCCTCCGTGAACTGACCTGAGATCAGCAGCGCCTCCTCCAGCTTGTTCTGCCTGCAGGGGGACGCAGGGAACACATCGTTCAGGGAGAGAACCAGCCCCGCCGATGTACGGCGCAATGCATCATGGGATTGTTTTGGTTGAGGTAGATGCATCTTCGTCTCGGTGCGATGAAGGGACGGTACGGGGGATCAAATGGACCACTGGAGCTTATTCCTGGGGTTCTCTCACTGCGTGTCTTAGTGGCAAAACAGGTGTTTGTATTCAAGTCCTCGTCTCGCTCAGTTTGGGAATTGTTCATTTGAATCCAAAATAGACAAAAAACAACAATTATAAAGTGTTACTAAGTGTAAGCATAAGCTAAATGTTTTTTCTATCACAAAACAAAAACACTACAAAGAACGGTGAAAGAGAATACTTAAAAACTTATGTTTTTGAGAAATTA
Source organism: Gadus chalcogrammus (assembly GCF_026213295.1). Classification (NCBI taxonomy): domain Eukaryota; kingdom Metazoa; phylum Chordata; class Actinopteri; order Gadiformes; family Gadidae; genus Gadus; species Gadus chalcogrammus. The sequence goes on from NC_079426.1 coordinate 2,641,158, forward strand.
TAGGAAGCAGCTTCATGCTGAGATCGTGTTTGTGTGTCCAAGCTCTCAACCTCACAACAAGGTTAACATATTCAAACATATTTGTCACATAAAAACATTATAAAAAGCCGACATTGTCCCTTTAACAACCCTCCTTACCGTTCCACAGACTTGCCGCAGACGGTGTCCCACTTGTCCCGGAGCTCGCTCAGCATGTCGTCCAGCTTCTGCTTGTCGTCCTTCAGGCCCGTCTTGTCCTTCAGCGCGCGGCCCGTGCGCGCCGTGGTGTCGTACACCGCGTGCTTGCTGCCCACCGCCTTCTGGAACTCCTGCATGGTGCCGTGGGGTTAAAGGGTCAAAGTTGCACGAAAAAATGGAGTCGACCAAACTCACTTATAATTCGAAAAGTAATCCCGTTGTCCGAAAAGTAATCCCCTGCATGCCTATCAAGTTCCACGGTTTGATACTTTATTTTTTTTACACTTCTTCTTTTACTTTTCGAAAACTTAGTTTGACTGTAATATTCCCCGACCAGTAGCGGCTAGGCCATCCGTTAATGAAGCAATCACAACTAATTGACATTAAACGATGTCAAAGCTTCTCATTGGCCTACGCGTCAATCTGAAAGAGCTCTATCCTATTTAGAAGGTCTTATCTGTTGCCATGCCAAACAACATCTTAATTCTGTTTATCCCCGCGTGCGGTATGCTGCAACAGAACCACAAAAAAAAAGGGGTCAAACCTCAAGCCCTTCTACTCTACAGGGATTAAAAGTATGTGATACATTGGGAGCGAGCAGGGCTTAAGATAGGATTAGCACACTATCCTTATCCAATGAGGCCCAAGTGCAGACCGCCTCGTCCGTAGCGCAGTGCGATGCAGTGTTATGTACGCCCTCGCTGTGCAACATACAGCTTAGTAGAAAATAGGGGAGCGCACTTATGAAAGAGTTGACTTATTCATTGAGTTTTTTTGATTAAGAACGAAAGAAATGCAAAAATCACTTCAGTTTCTTGTATGTTACATTTCTCGCTTTCTTTATTGAATATCGCGTCACGATTCATTTATTTTTGTATTTTGTGTTTTGCATTCCCTTTCTTTCGGATGATACCAGAGACACATCGACATCCATCTACTGGTAAAGGGTGAGCCTAACCCTGACCCTGACCCTAACCCTGACCTTAACCCTGACCCTGACCCTGGCCCTGACCCTGGCCCTGACCCTGGCCCCCTGTACAGGTGAGTCCTGAAGCAGCCGGCCTCACCTTGTGCTGGGCCAGCTGGGCCTTGATGCGGTCGGGGTCGTTGGCGATCTCCACCTCCGAGTCCAGGGACTTCTCAGACTCCTCCAGCCAGTCCATCAGCTTGGTCCACGTCTCGTGGAACTGAGGAAAGAGAGGTCGTGGTCCATCAAATATGTTCCCCGAGAATAGCTGCGCTTGTTTATTGTAAAATATTTCCCCTTGGGTGAAAAGAAAATAGTGTTTGACCAGTATTGGACCAGAACACGTAAGAAAGCAGAATATCAGATTTAATTTTTTTACTTTGAGAAAAACGGTGTAAAAAAAAAGTCTAATAAAATGACAAACGCTGTGGCGTGTTCACACACAACGACAAACAAACTTACTACCAACACAATTACTAACATTCCAATGCTCCTATGCTTCCAAACCGGCCGCGGTCATTGCGATGTGACTTTGCGATGGGCTAGCGGCTAGCCCAATATTGAATTACTTCCCAGTCATACATTGACCCCCCCCCCCCCCCCAATCCTCTCTGAATTATAGTTCCGCTTGTTTATTGCCAAATATTTCCCTTGGAAGAAAATAAAACTGTATTTGACCAGTATTGGACCAGACCTCGTGTCAAAGTGGTATATAAGGGCTGATATGGTCCCACGTTCACGCAAGGGGGTTACGGACCCGATACTTCCTTGCGTCTACCACATGGGCCTGACGTGCTCCTCCCAAAAATTGTGACCTTCCGTCGAGGCGACGCAGCAGCAAGGGCTGTGATTGGTCCGCTCACTTAAACCCGACGCCGAACCAAAAGAGGTTCACGTTTGCGTCGAAACGTCGCCGTGGTCGTTGCGTTGCGTGAACGTGGAACCATAATCAGCCATTTAAAGTCTAATAAACCATCTCATAGTGGTGGTGAGTCTCTCCCCCCCCCCCCCACCTGCTTGGCTCTCTTGCGGGCGTCGTCCAGCATGCGGCCGCGCTCCACCGAGCGCTGCAGCAGCTTCTCCCAGCGGCCCTGCACGCTGACCAGCAGGTTCTTGATCAGCACCACGTCCTGCTTCTGGCTGAAGTACTTGAGGTGCGTCCCCGTCTTGTCCAGCTCGATGATGTGGTCCCGGTGGCCGTTCACCTCCGTCACGAACATCTAGTGGGAGACCAGGGAGGAGGGGGATCAAGGGAGAGGCTGATGTGAGCACGGTTCTGATCTGTGTGGACCGTAAGGTCAGGACTGTCTTCCAGGTTCATTTTGTTGAAGTCATTTTTCTTTTACTTTCACTCTTTAGCCGCTTTTGTGACGCTCTTTTCCAGCTCAACCTGATTAACTTTATAAAATGATTTTATTAATTTGTGAATTATTTAGTAATAAATTTAATTGATTATTATTGATATATTTGATTTATATTACATTGTAACTTTTTTATTTTTACAGAATAAAATAAAATAATAATAATTTGACATTTTTATATTTTTATATTCATGAGCAGTAAGGGGTTAGGGCATCTATCCCCAGGAGGTCTAGTCTCCCTAGTCAGAGTCCAACCCCCTAACCACAAGTAACTAGTCTCCCTGGCACCACAAGTCTTCCTGGAAAACCATCAGAACACACACCCTCAATCCAAACCATGCACAACACACATTCTTCCAACTAAAGACGCCCCAAAAACAACGACTCATATCTCCTGTAACACACGGGGCTTGATTAAGATAAATGGCATCCATCAAACAATGACCTCACAGGTCCTGGTTAGCATCGCAGCGGTACCAGCGTGATTAACCCGGCAGTACCACCGTTCCGCCAGGAGGGGGCGCGGGGGACGCGGGGACGCTTCACCTTGTGCTCGTCGATCTGGAACATGACGGTGTCCATGATGAGCGAGGCTGGGGACACCATGGTGAGGGTCTGCTCCGCCTGCGTCAGCCAGTTGATGAAGTCCTGCAGGGAGTCATGGAAGTCCGTCGCCACCGTCAGGGCTTCCTCCAGTTTCACCTGCAGGAACACGTTCACATTACGTTAACATTTAGGGCGTTTAGTAGTCACATTTATCCACAGTGACATACAATAAGTACATTTGTCGTAAGAAAGTGGAACAACACCTCGCTGACACACCGCACACAACACACACATACACGCACACACATGGGTACACACGTAAGCACCCATTTACACACGCAGAAACATGCACACACTCAAACCTGTGCACGCACGGCACACATGCACACGCACACACACACACGCACATGCACGCACACACACACACATGCACACACAAAGAGACACTGTGTTAAAACCTCTGCACAAAAACACAAGCAGATGTGGACACGTGTGGACACGTTGATTTACTCGACCTTCAACTGTTTAATGATGACGTACGGTGGGGCAGGTTTCTCACTCCCCCAGCCATAAAAAACACCTGCCCAACATCTTGCTTTGACCGAAACCAGTACGATTCATCTTGTATGTTTCACTCCTACACACAGCTGTGGATCCCTAGCTGTGGTGAGGGCGAACGACGGGGATGACATCGCGGTTCCGTCCCCGTCTATTAACCCACGCGGCAGGAAGCCGGGGTCTCTTGAGGGCTCGGATGATGGGGCAGTAATAGCATGATAAGCCCCTGCACGAATTGAGTTTCCCTGCAGCCGTGCGGGCTTAAGTAAAAGACCAGCGCGGAAACCCCTTAATCAGGCTACGCTCAGCGTCCCTGTGATGACATTACGGCGCTAATGGTTCATGTTTATCTACCGCTGGGGTCTAATAAGTCACAGACGTCGCCGTTGTCCGAGTAGCCAAGGGCGACCGCCGGCGTCACCGCAGAGAAACACGAGCAGGCGGGCTGCGCTTTTATTGTTTTAAGAGATACTGTTTTGAAACAGGTAGCCAGTGTGTTCGGGGCCGGAGGAAAGATATGCGGGCACCTAGCAGACTGGAGCCTACATTATCAGGCAGTTTGAACAGCTTTAAAAACAGTTAAAGGTTTAAAAATAGTAATTCTGGCAAGAGTTTCAGAAAAGGCCGCAATTTGTGCACGAGGCTCTGGTCTCTCATTTGCCTGTTCCCGGAATGACACGCTACACGTTAAAAAATACTTTGAACGTCTCTGTATTTTTACAGTTGACACGCTATCTATCAACTGTCATGAGTACCATGACTTCATCTACGTTTTAACCAAAACCTCCTGCACCTTACTGACTCTGTTATTTCCGACTGACGTGGATTCACTTGTCCTGCGCTGGCCGTAAAAACACAACACAGGACACCCCCCCCCCCCCTTGTTGTTCCTCCATGCTGACTCAGCACCTCCTGTGATTAACAGTATCACCACATCCCACTCAGCAACCCCCCCCCCCCCCCACACACACACCCTCCTCCCCCCCCCCCCCCCCCCCCCCATCCCCCCCCCGCCTTTGGCAGCTGGCCTGGAGGTCCTTCTCCCTTCATTACCGGTGGCACGGGTGGAGGGCGGATTAGAGGTTCGCACACACGCGCACACGCGCACACACACACGCACACACCCAGGCGCTGTCGGGGTGCATGGCTGACCCCCGTCTCCTTCGGACTCAACCCCTTCAAGAGGTTCAACGCCGTGTCCCCACTGTGTATTCACACCGCAGGACTGGCTTAACCCCTTCAAGAGGATCACTGCAGTGAACCACCTCTATGTTACACCTGGCTGAACCTCGCGCCAACACGCCATACCTTTGATGGCTGGAAGTAAGGTTTGTTTGCACATGCCATGCCCACAATGGAAGCAATCCTTCCATTGCTTTTAACCGCCTGGGATTGGACACTCAGCCACCACAGGGCTGCGTTAAAACTGAGTCAGTCCAATGCAAAGAGCAACCGTCCAAACAAAGTCATTCTATATGCACTGCTACTGCAGGTGTTCTGCCTGTCACCAGCAGCTGTTATGAACGTACACGATCACATCTACCCATGAGCCTTGACCTCAGGCCTCCACTCCTCCTCCACACGCATTCCCACCCCAAAGGATACGGCACACAATGGTGCTTTCCTGACACATGCCACAAAACACATCCAAACAGGGGGGGGGAGGGGGGAAGAGGGGTAAACCTCCAGCTCTCACCGCACCTTTCTCTCGGCCACCTTGGTCCGCACGGCCCCCCACTTGTCCCGGAGGTTGGCCAGGTCCTGCTCCGTGTTGCTGTCCAGCCCCTCGGGGCTCAGGGTCAGCAGCTGCTGACCTTTGGTGACCAGCGTGCCGTACAGCTCCTCCTTCGCCTCCAGGGCGGCGCACAGCTCCTGTTCACAGCAGGGGGGGGGGGGGGACGGACGTTAGAGCAAGGGGGGGCCGGGGGGACGACGACACACTGGGGCCTTGTCTCTGGCCGGGGGCCCCCCCTGTGAGACCCTAACAGTACTGGATACGGCTGTTGGCCGACGCTGGTTATTAAGGGAGGAATGATGACGTGGGACTGAGGGAGCAGGAGGGGCTGCAGACGGTGACCCGCTGAGATAAGGTTATCGACGGGGACACGATGAAACCGAGAAATAAACGTGTAATTGGTGATTTAAATAGGGTTGATACACCCACACACACACACACACACACACACACACACACACACACTCTCATTACACACGCACAAGCGCACAATTGTTTCCCCAACGTGTAATGCGTTCCCCTCCCCCAGGCCGGGGTAGCAGGGGGGGTGTGGGTTTGTGAAGCCATTTTAAAGGAAGACATTCACACGGTACAATTCACATAACACATTTTTTTTCTTGTTGCACTGGGGGCATTACAAGTGGTTCCACATAACTCTTTTTTCCCACAGTGTCATTTAATTGTCACACTTGAGCTAAAACACAGTGTCAAAATGAGACCTGGTCTTATTTAGCCCTCTCCCAGGCTGCCATCTGCATGGCGGTGCTTTCATATTGTTTAAAGACCTACCAGATGGACGCTAAGCTGTTCCCGAGCCGTGTCTGGTAAGCCTCCCACCGCCTTTGATGCCAACAGCTGACGCTCCGTGTCTTTCAGCCACTGCTGCATATCTTCGATCTCGCCATGGAAACCCTGGGCCTGCAAACACAATGCAACGCACCCCGGGTGAGAGGGACAAAAGGTGAGAGGGCAGCCATTGTCTGGAGGACCGCGGCGGCGCCGGGGGAAGCTAGGAGTTGACTTATTAATTGAACCCCCTTTCTGACCCGTTTAACCACCGAGGAAGAGACTGGTGTGGGTGTGTGTTTTACAGGGTTGGAGACAACAATACGGAGGGATTAAATCAATAAAATAGATTAATGAATACAGTAATGAAATTCTGTTCTGAATTTGAGGATTAAACAAGGTCTTAATTTAACATCATCTCTCCTTTCTGTATGTCGATGCCGAAGTGAAAACATGATTACATCCTATCAAAGTGCCGAAATTATTCCAGGTATTTAAGATATTGGAAAGTTTTCATACGAGTGACTTTTGCAGGGGATCAAAACCAATCTTTGCTTGAATGCATGAGAGGGCTTTGCAGAGAGACAGAACTCATTCATGACAGAGTCGGAATTCACTCTGGCTCTCAGTGTTACCCATATGTCAAAGCAACAAACACATTTAAACACAACCACTCCCCTTTCCCACTGCGATAAAGAACAAACTGATTTTTGATAGACAAAAACTGGAAGCATACACAAACACACACGCACAACCGTGAAGATGTTTCGCTTATTATTTACACTCCCTGTATTCCCAGGCCAGATCAAAGCGCCTCCGTCGTGGTGTGAGGAGTTATGAATAGAGACAGCAGGGACGGCACAGGAATGAGGAGGAGGAGGAGGAGGAGGAGGAGGAGGAGGAGGAGGGGGAGGAGGGGGAGGGGGAGGAGGAGGGACCTGTAATTCCACTCCTTAAAGAGCAACCGTGTGATTTAAAACCCTGCTGAGAAGAGGGAGGTTGAACAAACTATCCTCTCCTGGAGATATGAGGCATCCATCTTCTGAGGTTTCAAAGAGATGAAAGCTCAAACACCATTACCTCATGGAGTCAAATTGTTCTTGAATGAACAAATATATAAATATATATTCATATATTTATACAAATTGTATTGAACATATATATAATGATAACTGAAAATAGGTACCCTCAGATACTCTGTAAATACCAAATAATTGTGTGTTTATTTATATTTAAAAATATAAATTGATTAGAGCCATATTGCCTAGATGGTTAGCGTACTAGTGGTATATACCACAAAAACTACAAAGATGACGGCCAGACGGCCGCCATTTTTGTAGTTTTTGTGGTATATATCTGTATGTATATACCTGAAGCAGAGAGCTCTCCAGCTGCTGCCTCCTCAGGCCGGTCCTCTCCAGGATGACGGTCCAGCGCTGGTTGAGGTGGTCCAGCCGGGTCTGCAGCGCCGAGGCCTCCTCCCCCGCACTGGACTGAACCAACTCCCCGCCCGCCCGCTGCACTGTCTCCACCGTCGTCTTGTGGGCCAGCACGTCGTTCTCCAGGACCTGGAGGGGGGGAGGAGGGGGAGGGAGAGGGGGGGGGAGAGAGAGAGGAGAGAGAGAGAGAGAGAGAGAGAGAGAGAGAGAGAGAGAGGAGAAAGAGAGAGAGAGAGAGAGAGAGAGAGAGAGAGAGAGAGGGGGGAGAAGAGAGGAGGGGGGGAGAGAGAGAGAGAGAAAGAGAAAAGGAGAGAGAGAGGATAGAGAGAGAGAGAGGAGAGAAGGGGGGGGGAGGGAGAGGGAGAGAGGAGAGGGAAAGAGAGAGAAAGAGGGAGAGGGGAAGGAGGGAGAGAGAGAGAGAGAGAGAGAGAGCGAGAGAGAGAGAGAGAGAGAGAGAGGAGGGGGGGGGGAGAGAGGGAGAGAGAGAGAGAGAGAGAGAGAGAGAGAGAGAGAGGGAGAGAGAGAGAGGCAAGGCCAATTTAGTCAACATGTACGACTGTACGGTTTGCTTTCATGATCAAAACCAAGAGCTTATATAATTCTAAGCGTGTATTATGATATGGGAGTATTATACCATAGAGGACATTTATATCAGGAGTGGGTTAATCTTGCAAGCGTGCATCGTGTGCTCTCTGTTTATATATAAGCCGGCGACCATTAAGTTAACGAAAGCACTCTCCGGACCGAAGGGCGGCGTGGTTCGTGTTTTACGTCGAGTGCAATTTAAAAAAAAAATGTCCCGGGATGATTCTGATTGGTCGACGTCGGGCGTCTCGCTCGTCATCAGCGGCGTGTCGTCGTCTCCCTCCGGCGGCGAACAGGCCTGAGGGGCGGCGGGGGGCGGGGCTTACGTGGTGCTTGGCGAGCTCGATCTCGATGGCCTTGGGGTCCCCCCCGGCCTTCCTCTGCTCCCCCAGGAGCTCGTCCGTGTGGGACATCCAGGCCAGCAGCTCGTCCAGCGCGTGCTGGAACTGACCCAGGGCCAGCAGCCCCCCCTCCAGCTTGTGCTGCGACACATTGAGGCAGAGGTACAGGTTGAGTGACTGACGGTAAGACCGCAAAGATCTGTTTGAATCAAGATAATTCACACATTGACACACATATACAGATGGAGTAACTCTCTGTAACACACCAAGAATCCTAAAAAAATTTATAATAATCACACATTCAAAAACATATCCAGGTGGAGTAAATGTCTGTAACCCAACAGAAATCCTTTTAAACCGAAATAATTCACACATTGACACAAATATCGCGGTTGAGTAATGTTGAGTAAAGTTGAGTAAAAGGAAAGGTGACTGCAATCCAACGACAATCCTTGAAACCAAAATAATCATTAAAAGATCTCAGAAGTCCCTGGGTTATCTTTGGGTGGTTGAATAGTTACTAGTTCTACCAGTGATGGACACAACCAAAATATTAGAAAAACGTCTGAAAGTTAAATAGGCGGATCTAACCAAAGAAATCTCCCTTAAACTAGAAAAAAACGATTTCATGGTTGAATCTTCTACTATTTTTACAGATTAATTATTTTAAAAAAATATACGATGGGATCTTATACCATTTGATCAGTTGACCACCTGACCTCTGGCCAGTCAGTGACATGATGGTGTTAACAACGAAACAGTATAGTGGTCTGTGTTCAGTAACACGTGGGGCTGGTGGGGGTCTGTCTCCCTCCCTGACCTGTCGGTTGATGATCTTCTCGTCCAGGTTGTCCCAGAGCATCTTGAGCTCGGCCATGGGCTCCTGGATGGCGCTGCGGTCCGCCTCGTCCGTCACCTTCTTCAGCAGCAGGCCCGCCGCGTGGTTCAGGCGCTCCAGCTCGATCTGCAGCTGGTACGCCTCCCCCTTGTACTCCTGCAGACACACACGCACATACACATACATACAGACACATATACGGACACACACACAAACACACACACGCACGCACATACACACACACAAGCACACACACACACACACACATACACACATTTACACACGCACACACACACACACACACATACACACGCACGCACATACACACACACAAACACACACACACACACACGCACACACACACACACACGCACATAAACACGCACACACACACGCACGCACATACACATACACACGCACGCACATACACACACACACACACACACACACACACACACACACACCCACACATATAGAAGCACGTAAACATACAAATACACACAGACACATGCATATAGGAGCACACACACACACACATACACACACACCCCCCCCACACACACCCACACATACATACGTACAAATGCACAACCATATACACGCACACATAGAAACACACAAACACACCAACCAGTCAATAGATATACAAAGAGCTGCAGACTGTATTATACATCTGATCCTATTCTTTGGCTCCAGCTACATCAAAGCAACAGCGCCTTTATGATTTGTTGGCTCTTCAATCTTCAAATAATGAGCGGCACAAACACAGCTGCTATTGGATCTGTCGTAATGCAAAGCTATGTCAATAAAGGGACAAAGGAAAACAAGCATTGTAGAATCCACGAGCCTTGAGAATGCAAACGCCTTCTCAGAGTGTGTGCGGCATGGAGCGTGCATGCAGAGCGTCCGACATTTGGCAGAGCAGCGAACACTAGAGCACTTCACCTTGAGGTCGGCGAGCTGCTGCTTCACCGTGTCCACGTCGGTGCCCACGGGGGGCATGGAGTCCAGCTTGCTCTCCAGGATGTCCACCCAGTCGAACATGCCCTGCGGTGCACAGCATCCACCGTGAGCACACCGTAATCAGACCCTTATCCCGACGCTAGCACACCAGTATCCCACCGCTATCACAACGTCATCACACCGTTATCAAAACCATTATCCCACCATCATCACAGCTTTATCACAGCTTTATCACAGCTTTATCACAGCTTTATCACACCTTTATCACACCCTAATCACATCCTTATCCCTCACTCTTTCACACCATTATCCCACCATTAAAGCACCTTTATCCCACTTTATCAACCAGAGGACACTACTTCGGGTACAATTATTTTTTCCCCGAGCCAAAGAATTGTTTTGTTGCTCAGATTCATCCACTTTCTCCCACTATGTAGTAAGCTCCAATGCATGTCGTTGCGTCTTTGCGGTATAAGACCAATTAATTTGAAAAGATAAAAAAGCCCTCAGACTTCAAAAGCTTACATCTCTGACAGCGTTGGATCAAACCACTCAGAACAGACCAATTTAGCATCGTTAAACTGTCTTCAGAGATATTTGACAAGAAAAGCAAAAGTTTTATTCAAGCAGGGCAGCTCTGAGTGGTTGATGTTTAGAGTTATATGGCTCTCATAAATGGTTTCGTTGTTTGAGGTTATCTAAGTAAGCCAAAGGATAAACTTGGCTTTGATCTGAGAAATCCCAGATAGAAACTCGAAATCTTTATCTCTGATTTATTAGTCTGTACTACTTTCTCCCCTTCCTCCAAAAAAACACATGAAATAAAAAAGTCAACCTCTGTTTAATGGAAAGCTATTTTTCCGAAAGACACCACTGCCTTTTTTTATTGTATATCCAGTAAAATAATCTTTCCAAATAAAAAGCACAGCAAACACGTGCGTCAATGTGCAGTGTCGAGGGACGTTTCAATCACTCCATTCCTTCTCTCAATGGATTCTGCCTACATTCAGCACTCGGAACCAACCGACTACACTTGAACTGCATTGGGAAATACCTGTAGGCCATCCTGGAACTGCACAGCGGCCTGCATGGCCTCCTCCAACCTCTCCACCCTCTCCTTCCAGGTCTTATCCAGGTTCTCCCAGGCCAAGTTGACCTGGAGAACAGAGAACAACAGCAACACTTTAGAGATCCCCCCATCCTACACACATCGGTATGAAGACCGATGACCAGAAACAACAGCTGTCCTTATTATTTCAATTTTATCTCGTTCTACCTCATCGAGGCTTTTCTTCATGATGGGTTTGTCCGGTTCTCCGCAGGCGGTCATGAGTTCTGTGCCGAGATTCTGGACCACTTCCAGCTCCTCTTGAAGGCCGTCGATCTCCTCCTTGAATCCCTGGGTTTGGGTCGTGAAGAAGACAACGTTTAGACCAAAGCTGAGTGAGAAACCTCAACTGTCTCGACCACTCTCGCTAAATCACCGGTAACAATCAAACGACGAATACAATGACATTAACATGTACGCATTTAGCCCAACATTACAAGTTAGATCCGAGAACACAGAGTGCAGAGTAGCCGTGGGAATCGGAAATGCAACGTTATGATTATTATAATTACTAGTGCAGTGTACTGATAGTACTGCTTTGCATGGACTTCGGTATCGTGCTTGCAGCCTTCCTTCAAGAACCGCTCATCCAAACAACCTCACACTCGACACCCTGTTTCCTTGGGTCCCCGGCAATACACACGCCAAGTGTGAAGACGATCGGATGAACGGGTGGTGGTGAAAATCGAAGGGGCAGTCATACATACTCCTATGCCCCATACCGTATTTTAGCGCATTTAAGCGCTTCCAAAATGTCCCCAACATCGTCAGGCCTCCAAGCTCAGCAAAGAGAGCTCCACGCTGCCATGAGGCTAACGTTTCCCTGCGTGGATGCCCTGCTCACCTCCACAAACTCCAGCTGCTGCTTGACCACGGAGGGGTCCACCCCCGGCTCCTCCAGCTCCTTCAGCAGGTCCTGGCTGTCCTTGGTGGTGATGAGGAGGGCAAGGTGCTCACACCAGAACTTGTCGGCCAGGTCCATCACGTCCAGCAGCTTGGCCTCGCGCTCCTCCTGCAGGGCCTGGATGTCCTGCCACAGGAACACCATCTGGTCCAGCTTGTCTTGGACCGCTACGGGGCGGGCGGGGGGGGGGGGAGAGAAGGGAAAGTCGTTGTTTCGAGGAGGATAGCGTAACCAACCACACATGTGTGACACGACGCAAGGTCAGGAAGTCTCTTTAAGGGCTGGGGTGTTTGACGCACCAAGCCCGAAAGGTCACGGGTTCAAACCAATCAAACTCTACAGTGTGTAGGCCCCCTCGAGCAAGAGGCCCTCAGCCCATACCTGAAATCTACCCTTTTAGAGCAGAAGCCTTACTTTAACTTACACGGAGGCTGAGGACAATCAAGCACACGTAACAATGACACGCACACAATCTAAATCTGAGTAGCGACAAAAAAATCGAAGCAAAGAAGCTTTAGGTATCAGAGAACATTGTTAGTCAATGAAAAAGTATTTTCAATTGACTGGAAGACAACATTCAACAAGTTGGACCAGGAGATGTGCCAGTTGACCGAGCGGTAAGAAGTAGAACTGGCAGTGCAGAGTAGCCTGGCTATTGCCAGACCAAGCTCAATCGTGGATTGCACGTTGGTCTGGTGAAGCTGCTGCCGTTTTCTAGTTCAAATGACTCTGTACGCAATTGGCTGCTTTCCGTCGCTTCCCTGTCGTCATCGTGTTAAACCAGCCAATAGCGCGCCAGGGGGAAAAGCCAGCTTGGTGATTGGCTCCCGCAAAAATGTATCGAAAATAGAAAGAAATGTATTGCTCTTCTCCCGACCCTTCTGCAGAGCGAACTCAAATCGGCGGCAGAATGGGCGGGGCTCCCCAGTCTCTAGAGGGGACCCGGCCCGTACCTTTGGCGGAGAGGTCCTTGTCAGCGCCTTCCGATCGGGCGATCATCTCCTCGCCGCGCTGCCTCAGCATCTCGTAGGACGGCTGCAGCTTCTCCAGGTCCATGGACCCCGCCTTGTTCTCCGTCAGCTGCTCGCGGATCTTCTCCACCTCCACCGAGATGGAGGGGGGCTGGCGCAGCCGTTCCGACATCCGCTCCAGGGACTCCAGCATCGGGTCGATCTTGTCGTGGAACTGGGCGGGAGGAACGAGACGGTACGACGGTGAGAAAAAAAACGTTTTTGGTAGCTAATGGAAACCGGAGAGAACAAGCTGCTTTTGGTTTTTAATATCCTGTGATCGGTTGCATTCGATTACACCATATTAGATATGATACATTTCAAATTGTTGGTGTATTCGGGATGTCTAAACAAAGAAGAAAAAGTGAAGTCCAGGAGCGTCAGGAACATAAAGAAGATTAAGTTAATAACGAGGTAGCGTGACCACCGATCGAGCAGAAACACGTCGCACCTGAGTGGACTGAGTGGATCGCTAACAGAAATCGGAGAGAATAAGCCACATTTGGTTTTGAATAACTGTTATTTGGTTGCATTCTATTAAACCGTGTTACACACGATAACATCTTCATCATTCTTTCAGAAATTTGGGATGTGACTACAAACGAAAAAGTCAGTACGAAAAGTAAAGCCCAGGAGCGTCACGACCGTAAAATAAAGTAAATGGTGGTGTTGCCGGGGTAACCGGCGATCGAACACAAAGCCCTCCCACCTGAGTGGACTTGGAGATGGCCTCGTCCAGGGTGGCGGCTCTCTGCGTGACGTCGGCCTTCAGCTTGGCGTACAGCCGGTCGGTGGCCGTGTACTTCTCCCTGATGGGCTCCCCCTCCAGGGGGCTGAGCTCCAGCAGTTGGGGGCCCGTCTTGTTCATCTTGTCGATGTGGGGCTTGTGCTCGGCGATCAGCTCTCGCATTTGCTGCAGTGGAGGAGAAGGGGGAGGAGGAGGGGGATGAGATCCAGACACGTGGCTGATCATGTCTCGTGACGAGGATGATGATTATATATGTTTTATGTTCTAATTATTTTTCTTTGCATACTGCGTACTGTATTTAGGGTTAGGGCTAACCCTAAACCTAACCCTACCCCTAACTCTAACCCTAACCCTAACCCTTTTCTACTAATACTCAAAGATACACAGAAAGTGCTAACAACAAAAAAGTAATCGTGCGTATTCGAGTATAAAGACACATTGACATCAATAAAGCATAAACGAGTCAGAACACAGACGACCGTGGCTAACGCTAAGACACTGCGGCGGTTGGGTTTTAAATGGCGGCCGGTTGTAAAAGGGCGTGGCACTGACCCTCAGCTCCTCCTGCTGCCGCCTCAGGGTCTCGTACTCGATGGCGGGGAGGTGCAGCTGGCTGAAGGCGGCCAGGGTGTCCTGGAGCCAGGGGCACAGCTCCTCGTAGGTCTCCCAGAACTGGCCGGCCAGGGACTGGGCGCGCTCCAGCTGCAGACAGCGCTCCGAGTTCAGCTGGCTGACCGCCGCGTACCTCTCCACCAGTGCCTGACTCTTACCCTGCGGGGACGGAGGAGGGCGTTGGATAGCGTAGCAGAGATAATAACCTTTACCCTTTTAATGGTATTGATTTATTGTTGTTGATTTGCAAAACAATTGTTTTATATTAAATATTAGGGTCGGATTAAAATATCGATTCATCAATGCACTGCAATTAATTTGTTCTCGATTCAATTTCGTTTCAGAATCTTTTGGAATTATTACATAATTATTTACATTAAAAAAAAGAAGCATACTCAGTCAATGTACTCTAGAGGCGAGTATGCTTAAATGTACATGCCCTTTTACATTTGTCCATGTTATGATTATTACTTTTATGCTGCAAGTTTAGCTCAGGAACAATACTATACAATGGTGTATTCCCTTTTTGCAAGTTAAAGCACAATGACATGGTAAAATCATTTTGAAATGGTTAATTCTAAATAATATTTAGATATTTTTTGTCATCTGCACTTATTATTGAATCGATATCGAAGCAATTGGATCCATATCGAACTGAATTAATATTGAATCGAATCAAGACCTAAAGAATCGAATTGAATAGAATTGTGAGGTACCTGGCTATACCCAGCCCTATTTAATGTGAACGTTCAAAATTGTTTCAAAATACAACTGAAATATACGATCAGATATGAGCGTTCAGGCCACAGAGACGTTCTGGACTCTGGCTGGACGTCGTATTGTTCTGTTTTCATTCGGCTCATTCTTCCCACCTGGAGGACTTCCTTTTCCTCGGGGTTCTTGCTGTCCATGATGGCCTTGCCCGTCTTCACCAGCTCGTCCACGCTGTCTTTGTGCCTCATGATGTCCATGGAGAACACCTGGGGGATCACAGGGAGTGGACTGGCGATCAATACCTGGGTTGACCCCATTCGTTTGTCCGCGTACCCTTTAAGACCCTTTAAGACAGAGGCACACACACACTCACTCACTCACTCACACCACACCACACTACACACACACACACACACAGACAGACAGACAGACAGACAGACAGACAGACAGACAGACAGACAGACACAGACACACACACAGACAGACAGACACATAACAACACACGCACACACACAGACACACACACACACACACACACACACACACACACACACACACACACACACACACACATACATACATATAAATCCACGGAGGACAGGACTGACCTTCTGAGCCTGGAGCTGAGCGAGGGTCTGATCCTGCTCCAGCCGGATCTCCCCCACGGACTGCAGCCGGTCCTGGGCCTCGCTGAGCCAGGCCAGCTCAGCGTCCGCTGCGTCTCCGAACTGTAATCACAGCGCAGCAGCACGGGTCAACACACAAAATACAAATGAAATTGTATTTTTTGCGTCGTCCACCCCTAACAAACCATAAACTTGGGGTACACGCCGCCGCGGCGTTTACCCCAAGTTTATGGTTTGTTAGGGGTGGACGACGCAAACATGGGGGACAGGAGCCTCACTATCCCACGGTCCGATCGTTCAGAGGTCAGGGAGTTTTTGGAGGATATGGATTCAGCGACTCCACCGAATAATTTACTGTTTATTCATTCTGATTTGATCCGGGGCAACTTACAGGGAATACGTTCTGTAGATGCGTGTCATTATCGAGCCGGGAGGGGTGTAGGCATCTTGCTCGAGGGTGCCTTCAGATTAGACAGCGGGCACATGGGGGGGGGGGGGGGGGGGGGGCTTACCTGCTGGGACTTGAGCATGTCGGCGTTGATCCGGTCGACGTGCTGGGTGACGGCGTCGCTGAGGGCCCGGTAGCGGTCGTTGTCGGCAGTGACCAGCTTGTCCAGGCCCTCGCGGGCGTGCCAGGGAACCAGGTCGAGCAGCGAGCCGCTCAGCTCGTTCAGTTTGTCCACCAGGGGCTTCCGTTCCTTGGCCTCCTTCAGCAGGGCCTGACGGGGGGGGAGGGGGGGGAGGGTCCGGTAGGTATCAGTGTGGTCCGTGGTCCAGCCCGACCGACCGTTACACTCATCGTAATGACCGCTGCTTATTTCACGACGCTGATTCACTTATTAACTCGGACATTAAGTCTATGACATAGATTACAAAACAAAGAAAATAACTGTGCTTTTATGCGTCCAAAAACGTTTATACATGGAGAACCTCGACTGTGCCGAGGTTAATTGTGGGGAAAAGTTAACGTCGGAGAGAAAACAGACACAGGGAAAGTTTCCGACAGTTTTATGTACGAGCTTTTGCTTCCAGAAAATCACAAAGAAAATAACGTTAGCATCCTGCAATAGCTCCGACACACACACGCACGCACACACACACACACACACACACACACACACACACACACACACACACACACACACACACACACACACACACACACGCACACACAGACACAGACACATACAAACACCCCCACTTCCACCGACCCACACACACACACACACACACACACACACACACACACACACACACGCACACACACACACACAAACACAGACACATACAAACACCCCCACTTCCACCGATCCCCCACTTCCACCGACCCACACACACACACACACATACAAACACCCACACACACACACACACACACACACACACACACACACACACCGCCCGTACCTTCTGTCTGTCCTGGGCCTGGGTGAGCTCCTCTCCGACGGGCTTCAGGCCGGCGAAGGAGCTGACCTCGGCCTCCACCCCCCCCAGCCAGGAGTCCAGCTCCTGGTGGGTGCCCTGCAGCTCGGTGGAAAGGCCCAGCACCTTCTGCAGGTTGTCACACACGCCCCGGCTCATGGTGTCGATCTCAGCGTACTTGGTCTTGATCCCGTCCAGTTTGCCCTGGATGGCGACCACCTCGTCCCCTGGGAGGGAAGACGACGGAGACGTGAATGGTGGGTGTCTGAGCACCTGGGCATCATGCATTTATACTAGTGCTGTCAAGCGATTAAAATATTTAATCGCGATTAATCGCATTAATGTCATAGTTAACTCACGATTAATCGCAAATTTTTTTCTATGCTTAATATCCCTTGATTTCTTTGTCCCATTAATTTTTCTCATTTTAATGCTCTTATCAACATCGAGAAGTGCATCTGCTTGCCTTGTGCAAATGTTTTTTTATTGAAAACATTGGTATATATTGATCAAAACAGGACGATACAAAGAAAAAGCCTATAGTGCAATTAAACGATGAACATACAAACATACTGCCTTGAACGTAGCAGGCAGGGTAACTGCTTCTTTGTTACAATACAATTGCGTTAATCACGCGATAAAAAAATTAACGCCGTTAAAATTGGTTTGCATTAACGCCGTTAATAACGCGTTTAACCGACAGCACTAGTTATTATCTTTATGGGTGTGACCCTGGCAGACGCTGTGTCTGTCTCTGGGTGGACTCTTACCGGTGGTCTGCTTCAGCAGCTCCATGCCGTTGGCGATGGCCTGGTCTACGTTCTGCCGCCTCAGCTTAATGTCCTCCTGGAGAGCCTGGAAACCCAAGACCGAAAACCAAAGTCCTTCAAAAACACGTCGACGAGAACGAGCCCCACCAGAGCTGACACACAGACCCACGCTGTGAGACTGTACCGCACAGCATCCCATCGGAAATAATACAAAATAAAATAAACAAACAACAACAAATCATAAATGAATGAATGAGCGATCCGACACCACTCGGGTGGGGTGCGGTGGGGTAGGTTGGGAGGAGGGGGGGAGGTCACGGGGGTCCCCTTCAGGACGAGGGGGGGTGTGCACTCTATACCCGTTGCTCCGCCAGCTGTCCCTCCAGCGCGTCCGGCCGGTGGTCGTGCACGCCCGCCTCGCTGAGCCGGCCGTGGGCCTCACTCAGCCAGTTCATGAGCGCCACCTCGTCCTCGCCGAACAGGCGGGCGTTGGCCAGCGCCTGGCGCAGCGTGTCCGCGCGGCGGCGGCAGCGCTCCTGGAGCTCGATGTAGGACGCCTGCGTGGCGTCCAGCCGCACCTGCACCAGGTCCACGTCGTCCACCGCGCTCACCGCGCCCCGCAGCATCTGGCCCAGGCTGAGCACCTGGCACAGGTCGCGGCTGTGGCTGAGGATCTCCTCCTCTAAGGCCTGGGAGGCCGCGAGGGACGGGGGCAAGGGGGACGGGGGACGGGGGAGGGGGACGGGGGCCAGGAACGAAAAACGACACGGAACGAGACGGAAAACGAGACGAAAAACACAAAACATGCAACGAAAAGAAAGGGAAATGATAAAATGAAAACAGGACGTGATGGATTATCTGGTTTCCAAAAATGGAAACCAGAATGGAACATAAGGCTAATATTAGGGCTGGGTATCGTGGCCAATTTCCTAAATCGATTCGATTTCGATTCATAAGGTCCTGAATCGATTAATCACGTCGATTCGATTCGATTCAATCTGCTCTTAAGTAATGAAAATGGCCCAACTGTGTTACAAAATACAAATGTACTTTTTCTCTTCATCTTAAACAACAGGTTTTAAGTGCAAACTTGTAAAGTGGACAGTTTAAACTTGAGCTGTAAACAAAACTGTCTCAAGTCTCAAAAGTGCAAATTTGAAATTAGAAAGGAATTGTGAAAAGTGAAAGTGTACTTGAACTACAACATTACATAACTGCAAATTGCAATAAGGCGATATTGCAAAATGTAAACGAACTCGATCCAAAATCGATTAAATCTATTTTTTTACCCAGCCCTAGCTAAAATATAAATAACTTAGGAAACAAATGAATCAAACATAACTTAAAGTGAGCGTGAGGTACAAGGACAGAGAACCAATAGGGTACCTTTTGCTGGGAGATCTGCTTCTCCAGTTTGGACGACTCGGTGCCAATGGGTTCAGAGTTGGCCAGGTGCTTCTCTGTGGCCTGCAGCCAATCAGAGAGGGGCTCCAGGGTTTCGTGGAACTTCTGTGTGACGACCAGGATGCTCTCTAGCTGCTTGTGTCTGCCAACATTAAAACCAAAGTCATAAAAATGATCTACAATACACGCAGATACGTTCCACAAGATAAAGTCAACAGGCCACACATGCTCGACTCAGACCAACAATAACACATTTGTTCAAAGGGGAGTCACAGAGTTCACTTTGATTCGGGTTTTCTAGGAAGCTTCAGGATCATTTCTGTTTACTTTATCGAAAACCTCGGGGAAAGTACTTAGTGGATTACTCGCTGCCTAAAACCTTCAAGTGTCAAGTCACAACAACACAATGTTTTCCAAGTGTGACCTTCCCACTTCTTACTAAACTGGATCCTCCTCATGAAACACAATATCGACTGTTACACCGAGGGGGTTTGAGAACGACACAAACCTGTTCTCAGCCTTCTTGAGCAGCGTGTCCCACCTCAGCCCGAGGCCCTCCATCTCCCTGGCCACCTTGTCCCGGTCCACAGACTCTGCCAGCTCCGCCACCTTGCCCCCTTCCTTCTTGATCAGCTCCACCGTGGGCCTGCGGTCGTCCAGCAGTCTCTGGAGGAGCTGTCGGGGGGCAAAACAATGGAGGGAGTTAAGGGAGGCAGCTTTATTACACCGTGTGACAAGAAATACCGCTCCGTGGTCGAGGGGAAGAAAGAAAGGAGTAAAAGGTGTCAATTGATTAGACGTTTGTGAGGTGTGGATGAAGTCCAGCCAGTTTGTTCCCTCGCAGACGGTTCACGATCGGGGGGGGGCGGTAATAAAATGAGGGGTGGACGTCTGACACTCTGTTGATCTTAAAGAGTGTCGTTGGCGCCAGTGTGCGTGTGCGCGTGTTTGTTGTTCAAGTGCGCACTTAAGTGTGTTGTTAGTGTGTGTACTATCACTGGCTGACCTTCTGTTCCTGGATCTGCGCCTTGACCACTTTGAACTCGGCGGACGGAGCCTTCTGATTGGCCACCAGCTCCTCTGTGTCGGTCAGCCAGCTTAGCAACGACTCCAGGGCGTCCTGGAATCTCCCACAATGCAGCAGGGCTTCGTGGAGCTGGGCCGACCGCTCGGCGACCTACGCGGAACAATTATAAACATATACGTCAGCTGTTGTTTCAGGTCGAGTACGAACAGACCCAATTATGAAATTAACTAATGAAAATAAACCAATCGATGAAATCCGGAACATTCTGTACATTGACGTCCATGCGATACCCTCCACACTATCATGGATGTGTGATGATACAGCTGGTTACAAAGAGGGAGACGTCGACGACGTCATCACCTGAACAATAAACACCGCGTTGATAATAGCAAACTCGCTTAAAACACAACTCAAAGGAAGTTGTTTATCCGAGGTCGGACTGGAGTCGGGTACTGTTGACGACAAACAGCCCACCTTCTTGTTGAGCGTGTTCCACTTGGCGTTGATGCTGTCCAGCTCGTCTTCCAAACCCTGAGTGCTGGAGGCCTTGGCGGCGCCCTGGATCAGGGCCTGGCCCAGGGAGTTGATGTCCTGGAGCTCCGTCTGCAGAGGCTCGATCTCCTCCTTCTCGAACACCTGGTTTCAGGGCGGGAGATGCTCTGCGTTAGCGTCTGAATGCTCACGCACATGTTTTCTTTCTTACAACATAAACGATGCATCGTGTCAGAATAGGACTAACACGAATCCGCTCCTTATGTGCATGAAATCAAAACGATTCAATTGTGTGTGAAACAATTGTGACTGCCTATTGTGGATATGAATGGCTGAGGTTGATAAGACTTTGAAGAACCCCTTTTGGCCACTTCCCAAAAACAGGGTTTTCCTGTTTAAGAGATAGAGCTTCAGATGGATGACAGCATCCACCGTGGATTAGAGTTAACAACACACCACTCCCTGTAACCAATCCCCAGACCAAGCACCGCTATCCCTCAAATCTGGGCTGCGCACGATCACCCAGACCCAGACGTTCCAAGACGTACCAGCGGGGCTAAACCTAATTCGGCCACCACGTAATCTGATAGGCAAGGAACAAGCCGGGGCAGCGCAGCCTGGAGAGACTAATCTGAACTGGCACGGTCATCTAATAAAACACGTGTTCAGCCAGATCGCTGACGAACGCACAGAAACAACCACAGACGGGGGGGGAGCTATTTTTGGGCACCTGTGCGGGGAAACAACCAATGAAGTCCATTTCTGGACATGACGCGATGGCGGCTAACAGAGTCTGGATGTCCAGGCCGCTGGATTGTTCGAATGCCTGCACGGTGCCGTTGGGCAGACAGGCCTCCACGGACTGCAGGAACTCCTCCAAGTCCTCCATGGTGTACTTGGAGGCCCCGAGCTGCACCACGCAGTGGTCTGCCGGCAGCTGGTCTTCGGCCGGGGCCGCGGAGTTCCCGCGGGTCTCGGGCTGCGTCACGAGCACGCTGACCAGCTCGCCGTCCCCGGGGGACGCCGCCTCCTCCGACAGCTCAACGGTGGACAGCTCGGCCGTGGACAGCTCGTCGTAGTCCGCGGGGACCTTGGAGCGCCACGGTGCGGCGGGGCCCCCGTTCAGAGTCCTGGAGCCCGACCCGGAGTAGGACCGGCCCGCGCCGTACCGGTACAGCACGCCGTTGGGGACGGGCTCCCTCTCGCCGCGGTCGCCGCCCGGGCGCGCCGGGTGCACGAGGCTGCCGCTGTCGTACGGCGACCGGGAGGGCGTGTCCCGGGCCGGGGAGAAGGGGAACTCCCCCTGGCCCGAGCTGAGCGAGCGGCCCGCCTTCAGCTCGCCGGACGCGTGCACGGCCTCCGACGACGACAGGCTCCGGGTGCCGGCGCCGGGCCGCGCACGGAGGCGGCGGCCGCCGCGGAGGCGCTCGCGCTCCGCCGTGGGGCTGTACAGCCCCGAGTCGTCCTCTGAGGTCAGCGAACCCGTCGCGCTCAGCCCCCGGCCGCCGTCGGCCGCGCTGCCCTCCGTGCACAGGCTCCCGCTGCGGCTGACGTACTCGCCGCCCGCCAGGGCGGGCGCGAAGGACCTCCAGGAGCGCCGACGGTGCGGCGGCGGCGGCTGGTGGGTTTGCTGATGCTGCTGGCGCCGGCGGCCGCGGTCCTTCGTCTTCTCGGGGACACCCGCCTGGAGGCCCGCCCTCGCCAGGAGCAGCGCGTCGGCGCCGCGGACCACGTCGCCGTTGAGCCTCAGCCCCTCGGACGCCGAGCGCCCGTCGCCGTCCGTCTGGGCGGGCTTGCGGCCGCGCAGCTCGAAGGCGCTGGAGGACGACAGCACGCCGTTGCCGCACAGGCCCACGCCCGCGTCCGGGTCGAGGGTGCGGTGCACGTAGGGCAGGGTCCCGGCCAGGCGGCGCGACCCAAGGCTGCCCTTGGAGCCCGAGTCGATGTGCTCGTTGAGCCGCACCGAGTCGTGGATGGAACGCTGGGGCACGTAGCAGTCGTCCACGTTGAAGTCCTCCTCCTCCTCCTCCCCCTTGCCCACGCAGGAGGGGTTCTGCCGGAGGCAGTCGGGGCGGCTGAGGGGCTTCCCCATCGCCCGACGACGGAGGCGCTACCGACGGAGGGGCGGCGGGGGGGAACGCCGCGGGTGGAGGGACGCGGGGGGCTCTCTCGCGGTGGGCCCGGTCCTGGCTTTGGCGCAGCACTTTTTTGCGAGGATAAAGTGCGAGGCGATGTGCATAGTAAGGAAGGAGTCCAGTTGAAAATCATTTAAAAGAAACGATAAAAAAAGGGGAAAGATGTATCTTTTGGTTTTGATTCATGTATGTCAAAAGCGTTGAATCATATTCGGATACAAAAATATAAAACTATCCCTGGATTCGTTGTGTGCTAAATCACATCACAATGCCTTCTAGATAACAAGAATAAATAAACAATAGTATCAAAAATAGAAAATGTACTCCCAAAGCCCACAAACAAAAATGCAACAGTGCAGAAATCAGGATCCAGAATGGGAATCGCGTCATTCATTCATGAAGCCACTCTCCCTTCAGAACATATTCCTCATGGCTCTCCTCTCCAGGCTCGCCCAAACTTCCCTGCTGTCCCTCCGGTTGCACAGCGTTCCTCCCTGGGTCCTGCTGCATAAAAGACACCCATGTAATCCTCGGGCCAGAGTACAACCTCCAGGGGGGAGAGCGCGTCCCGAGAGCTCCTCTAAAACAGTCCCTCCACGGGCCGCGACTCCAGAGAAACGCCGGCAGTGCTGGATAAACAAAAAGCCAGCCCTTTCTCTCTCATCGTTCCTCTCACTCTGACAGCCCTCCCCCCTCCCTCCCTGGCAGAGACACTAGGCCCCGCCCCCGCTCATTATTCAGACAACATCTGCCACAACTCCATTCGTGCTGGGGGCGGCTCTAGCACATGTTGATTGGCTGAAGCGTGACCCTTTTTTTTTTTTTCACTAATTCCCCTTATGTCTCCTCCAGCCTATATGACTTCACTAGCAGTGATCCCCCCCCCCGCCCCCCCTTCCCAAACCCTGACATGAGTCTCCCTAACGCTCTCACTGAGGTGGGGGTTGGGTTGGGGGGGGGGGGGGGGGGAAGGGGGTGAGCTTTAAAAAAAAAAATCAACAAAGACCAGCATGCAGCCGATCTCACTCTCGGATGACATCACACACTAAGCAGAAATAGATACACCCCCCCCCCTGTTTTAATTCCTGCTGTGTGTGCGGGTGGTGGCCGGTAGCTATGGACCCCGTAGCTCCTCTTAATTACCGAGGAATGCTGCTCCCAGGTAATGTAACGCTCGGCAGCTCTGCCAAGCCAGCGGAAGAGCGCTTTGTTTTGTTTTTTTTTGGGGTGGGAGGAAAAGTGAGAAGATGAGGACAGGAAGTGCTAACGAAACGAATCCCGGGTCGCCCCGCGCGCCTTCGGTAGCCCGGTGAGGAGGTGGACGCAGAAGGGAGAACAACGCGCCGGAACAACACCCTCCCCTCGTCTTGTTCCTGGCCCTCAGCAGACAGAGTGAGACAGACTAGTGGAGACTATCAGCCGTTCAATAGATCCAGAGTTAGGAGGTAAATGAGCAAATACCAGTACTTCCCGTTCTATTCTTATTTGACTATTTTAGTTATTTTTATTGGCTTCTTGGCGGCTAAGTATATATCAAGTTTATTATTTCACAGCCAAATCGCCACAAACTAGTCTTCCACATTCCTTCCACGCTCCATCAAGACTTTGACTCCGAAACATGTCGTCCATAAAGAGAAATCCCCACCCAAGCACAACACAACACAAACACAAAGAGGTCACGTCACGTCGAGGCCACACCACTCTGTCTCTATACCACACGCAAAGACACAACTCTGTCAACACCGCCCCCCTGATCTGTCACACCGTGAACAGTAGGGGGTGTCAATGACATCACCCCCCCCCCCATCACCATGGCCACAGACTCCGTGAATAACAGTATTCACTTCGAAAAGAAAAAAAAACTGTGGTAGAGGTGGCTCATCGCACGACTAACAACCTTAAGGCAGAAGCAACCTAACGTGTATGTGCTTGCTTTTCCCAGGAGGCCGTGCGGTCGGGAGTCAGGTTCCCCCTCCAGGAGCGAGGGAGAGAGTGTCACTGTTATGTGGCGGTGACTCAGCAGCAACGCTATGCGCTGGCTCACAATGGTCGCTGACTCTCCCCCCCACCCCCCCCCCCCCCCAGCCCACACACCTGGTTCAGCGCTGGGAAGAGTCACAGTGTGAATCAGGTTCACAAAAGACACTGAGGTCATGTCTGTGTGGCCAGGGAGGACGAAAGAGAGAGGGAGAGAGAGAGAGAGAGAGAGAGAGAGAGAGGGTGAGGGGATGAGAGAGAGAGAGAGAGAGAGAGAGAGAGAGAGAGAGAGAGAGAGAGAGAGAGAGAGACAGTGAGAGAGAGCGAGAAGGGAGAGAGAGAGAGAGAGAGGGAAGGAGGGAGAGAGAGAGCGAGAGAGAGCGATAAGGGAGAGAGAGAGAGAGGGAAGGAGGGAGAGAGAGAGAGAGAGGGTGAGAGAGAGAGACAGAGAGAGTGAGAGAGAGGGGGGGAGAGAGAGAGAGAGAGGGGGGAGAGAGAGAGAGAGAGGGGGGAGAGAGAGAGAGAGAGAGAGAGAGAGAGAGAGAGAGAGAGAGAGAGAGAGAGAGAGAGAGAGAGAGAGAGAGAGAGAGAGGACACCAGAGGAACAACTCATTTTACTACCACGCACGCACAGTAACACACACTCACTTTTACTAGTTTTCCCTTTTAGCTGTTCGCCGAAGATGTATATGCAGTATGTACCGAAACGTTGTGCATGTGCCAAAAACGGACTGAAAAAAAAAAAAAAAGAGAGTCGTCTCTTCCAAAGCCTGACCTAAAAAGGTAAAAGCACATAAAATAAGGTTGGGCCCATTCCTGTCTTCTGTTCTGTTTATTCCCCTCATCAGAGCTGCCAGCGGTGCCCAGAGAAAGAGAGAGAGAGAGAGAGAGAGAGAGAGAGAGAGGGAGAGAATAGGGAGATTTACAGCACTTAGATCGTGATCCACTGAAAACACACTACACAACGTAACCTTATCTCCAACCCCCATCCCCCCCCCCATCCCCCCCCCCTCCATCCCAGGCCTTTTGGGTATGAAAACAGAGAGCAGCCTAATATAGGAATAAGGTGAGCTTTGTTGCCGTTCGGACGGTCTTCTGACAGCGCTTCCCATGACGCTGAGCCCAGGGAAGCGCCGAGCGAGGAATAAGTACAATGGGGCGATTTTCTGCCGGCAGCTGAGGCTGTTGTAGTCCTGACGGGGGCCGCTGATAGGTCAGGACGACGGTGAAACAAAAAACACGGCCGTTGCTCAGCAACACTTTCAATCAATCAGTTGTTTGACGGCGACGCCCTCAACGTTTGTTTTCACTTACGTAGCGTCTGAGAGGGGAAGACAAATCAGCTGTTTGATAGACCCCTGTGGTGAACAAGTGCACAAATAAGTCCACACCAGTTCTTAATGTCGTTTTCCATTGGGTTCTTCAGGGGGCACATTCTTTTTCTAATTCCATTTTTTTGTTTTTAAATAGATTGTCTGGGCAGCTATGTTCGCATTCCTTCTATGCTCTAACAAGACTTTAACTGAAACGTGACTTTGATAAGGGGAAATAGCCACAGATTCAACCGCACGTTACGGTGCTTGCCAACGATTTCAATAGATCGTTGTTTGAAGGCAACACCCTCAACATTTCTGTTTGTATTCATGCACACAACAGACATTGGATCTGGATGGCATACACTCACGAACAAACCAAGCCCCACAATGATGGTATAATCCATTAAGCCCAACGGGATATTGGGCCACACCCCACTAATGTATAAGACACCCCATTGGTCACAATGACAAAATGTGACCTACATATTCATTTACCATTTGCATTTTTTTCGCAGTTCACGTAACAAATAGACATTATAGTCATTTCGATTCCAAAAGAGGTTAATCCTCTTTACTATACTCTATAGGAATTTAAAGGCTTTTAAGCGTTTTGCAGATACTCAACATTTGACTCTTTAAATCTGTCTGTCTTAAAATGGTCTCCTGGGTATGGAACAGCCTGTTACTTATTTAACTGCTAAATAGAACAGCAGAAATGAAAGACAAGCCAATCACCAATTTTAAAAAGTCTGATGATATGTTTAAGATATGTTTGGTTGGATTTTGCGTTCATATCGCTGTAATAGCAACACGGGTGACCTCATCCATAACATCACTTTCCGCTCCTTCATTTCATGAATGACTCATGGATCATTTGATTAGCGAAACCACACATTCGTTACTGGCATGAGGCACTCAGCGTAGGCCTCTGTCCACTCCTATCATCCCATCGGGCCAGGACCCATTAGCTCCAGGTCCGGGCGGTCTCTGATCGGATCTCTCTCCCATTGAGATCCCATGAGTCGAGACCGCGTCGTCAGGTGGTCAGGCCTCTCATTCTGGTTTGGATTGCATAACCTTCTGGACACAGCTTGGGCCAGGCAGACTACTGCCTACGTCATTCAGACCACGCCCCGTGGCTACACAGAAGGCAAGGATTCTCCTGAGGAGGTATACACCGCGAGACACAAGGGACTCATACCGGTGATTGTGTGTTTTGTTAACAGTGTCACACTGCTGAATTAGTGAATTTACTGTATGTTGAATATCCATTATCTTTCACAGCCAGTTCAGCAGATTTACATGGGAGAACTCAGATCGGGCCACAGAGTTTGCATTCCAGTGTGAAGTGTCAGACCTGTGTTTCCATCGGGTGCGTCACATCACAAGACTCGCATTGAAACGACAAGTTCAACCAAGGCCACGGTTCAACTATAGCCCAGTGATCTCCACAACCTTTGAGCAGATTCTAAGACAAACCAAAGCCCCAACACACTGTCTGGTCTCAGGGTATCTGCAGATTTCAGCAAGTCAAATGTAAGACTTTTTAAGACCTTTTTAATACCACCTTGAATGAAATTTAAGACCTAAAACACGCAATGGTGGGGGGGATCCTGCTGTATTATAACCCAAGCATAGCATGTGTGTCACTCAATGAGACTCATTCACCTACCCATTGTCGCAAACTAGCTAGCAAGCACGAAGACAATCGTTTATATATGCAGCTAGCAAGAAAGAAGCCTCTCTATATGTGTTTCCTGAAACGTCCAACGAGAAAAATAATGCCCCGACAAATTTAAGACCTTGAGTTACAGTATTTAAGACCAGCATATAACATTTGGAACGAATTTAAGACTTTTCAAGGCCTTAAATTTAGAAACATGAATTTAAGACTTTTTAAGACTTTTTAAGGATGCACGGACACCCTGGGTCTAACTGACAAACCCGGGTCTTATGCTTGATAAGACCCGGGTTTCAATCTAAAGGTCTGGACAACGTGGACCTCGGGATTACGGAGTGTTCAGCAGGACGCGATCACAATCAATCTGCTTCACTGGGGAGAATCGGGGGGCCATAACCAGGCCAGCCTTCATCTGGGGTACCCAGCGACGTCCTGCTGTGAACCACCTGGCTCTGCTGCCCCCGTCCCCTCCCCCAACCGCCGGCCCTCCACCAGCGCTGCTGCTGCCCATCACGGGCACTCATCTCAGCACGTTGGGTGAAAGCACCAGATGCTTCCGCCCGGATTGTACCAGAGGATCACCACAAATCAGGCAGCCGGGACCCCCGGTCAAATGGGGGTTACACTACAGCAACCCCCCGTGTGAGAGACGTAGCACTGGTGGTGTTGAGGTGGTGGGAGGTTCAGGACATTGTGTGAAAATATAAAATGGGTGTTTGGTTAAACCCAATCCATCTATAAAGTATGTATGGCTTTGGCACACATCCTTCAAATTAGTAGCTTAAATTATTGTTAGTATTCAATTTAAAATGGTCACAATAACCATACAGATACAGCTCCTGCACACCGTGACAAAGGAAAACCCAGAATGAAATGAATGAGAAA
Organism: Gadus chalcogrammus; assembly: GCF_026213295.1. Classification (NCBI taxonomy): domain Eukaryota; kingdom Metazoa; phylum Chordata; class Actinopteri; order Gadiformes; family Gadidae; genus Gadus; species Gadus chalcogrammus. The sequence goes on from NC_079426.1 coordinate 2,670,285, forward strand.
GAACTGAAATGATCCATGTTATGTAAATGTAGAATACGCATTTATAAGCTGATAAAGGCCCAGTGGAAATGTTGCAAAACGGTGGTGAGATTCCCTTCATACCTTTTGGATCTATAACAATATACATAAAAGCTGGCAAGCTGCAAATCCCTTGGCAGTGTTACATCACCAGGTTCCGTGAGGCGGCAAACAAAACCAAAGCCCCGGAGCGCAGAGCCACGAAACGCGAGACACGCCACCGACACCAAACGAGGCTGTGAACCCGCCCTTTACCAGCCTATTAACTCACACGTTATCCGACGTAACACTCGATCGCAAAGGCATCGCATCTGTGTGTTACTTTGTGTTGACGTCGTCGTCGTCCGACCGTACCTTAAAGGCCTCCAGCTGCTGGTTGATGACCTCCGTCTCCACGGCGACCACCCCCTGGGCCTCTTCCGTCGCCACGGCGCGACTCAGCTTCTCCCCGCTGCGCTGCAGCTTGGAGTGGAGCTCCTCCAGTTGTCGGCGCGCCCCCAAGACCTGCTCCTCCCGGCCCTTCGCCCGGTCCAGCAGTTTGCCGCACTGCTTGCTGAGAGCGTCCACGTCTCTCTTCAGGCCGAACAGCTCCGGCGACGACTCCGTCTCCAGCATCTTCCTGCAGCTCTCCCCGGCGTTGACCGTGTTGGCCGTCACCTCCCGCAGCTTGGCGGTGAAGCCCTGGATGCCCTCCTGCTGGTCCTTCAGAGCGGCCAGGTCCAGGGCGACGGGCTCCATGCCGTCCAGCTCGTCGTCCAGGTCGGTGAACTCGCCGTACATCTCCCGGATGTCGTTCTGGAACTGACCGATGCCCTGCAGCTTGCCCTCCAGCGTGGAGCAGGTCTCCTCCACCTTCTTGTTCAGGGAGCCGTAGTCCTTCTCCAGGCCGTCGGCCTGCAGCAGGAGGTCCGTCACGCCGTCGGCGTCGGGGACGTCCACCACCAGGTCCTTGGCCAGGTTCTTCAGCTGCTCCAGCTGGCTCTGCACCGCCTCCAGGCTCTTCTGCTGGGCCTTCATGTTGGTCAGGGTCTTGGTGCTGTGGGCCTGCGCCCCCAGCGACTCGTAGGCCTCCACCTGCTTCTGGGCCCTCTCTATCTGGCTCTTGGCCTCCTTCCGGGTGTCGTTGAACTCCTTCAGCGTCTGCGAGGTCTTCTCCAGCGACTCCCTCTTGCTCTGCAGCCCCTCCGCCAGCTTGTCCACCCTCTCGCCGAGGGCCGCCCGCTCCTCCTTGACGCCGTCGGTGTCGGCGTTGGCCGCCTCTAGCAGGCTGTCCGCCGCCGCGTTGAGCTGCTCCACCGCCCCGCGGTGCTTGTCCACGTCCTTCTGCAGGGCTTTGAGCTGCGAGAGGGAGCTCTCCAGGGCCACGGGGTCCACGGCCGTCTGCACGCGGTCCCGGCTGGCCTCGCACTCCTCCGCCCAGGCACTCAGCTTCTCCGCCTGGTCGCGGTACCTCACGGCGCGCTGCAGCGCGGTCGCCAGGGCCTCGCCGCGGTCGGCCGAGCCCTTCTTCACCTCCTCCCAGTTGGAGCAGAGGGTGGCGAGTTGGCCCTGCAGCGCCAGCTTCTCCGCGCCGTCCGTGTCCTGCAGCAGCGCCTCGCCCTCGCCGGCGACGGTGGCGTAGGGCCGCTCGTGGTCGCTCAGGGCCCGCCGCCGGGCCTCGTGCTCCGTCAGGCTGCGCTGGAGGGGCTCCACCTGGGCCGAGACGGGCCGCGGGGAGGCCTCCTCGCGGAGCCTCTCGTCCAGCCAGGTCTGGAACTCCTCCGAGGCGCGGTGGAACTGCTGGGAGCTGTCGAAGGTGGAGGCCAGCTGCTGGGCGCGCTTGGCTGTCGGGAGGAGAGGTGGAGTAAATCTCTCGCATGTTGGATTGACATCGTTGAGACACTGTTTTCACTTTGGGTTATCTGCTTTGAATCACTTTTATGACGACATGAGACTCTAAGTGAAGTCTAAATCTTAACAGAAACTAAAGCGAGACATCTAGAGATAACACACGAGCCTTCAGGGACCATGGATATTAATTCGGCGGAAACATCATGCAACGCGAATATTTCAGCGATGAGTAAATCGCAACAAGAAACGCACTTGTGCAATCGCTCAAGATTAAAAAAGTTGAATCATGAGCTATAAACGGCATGACACGATGTGCTCTCCAAAAGTGAACACATCCTCCAGTCCGGACAATTGTAAACAGAGTAAAACAATCACGGGAGCCAAACCTGCTTTCTCCTCCAGCTGTTTGAAGGGCTTGCTGACGCTCTCCAGCTGTCGGGCCAGGTCGGCCTTCAGGTAGTCCTCCGTCACCATGGCGGTGAGCTCGGCCGCCACCGCCTCCGCCTCCTTCAGCCTGCGCCTCTCCTCCCGGAGCTGGGCCGAGATGGAGTGCACCTGCTCCAGCTGCTTCTTCACGGCGTCGGGCTGGGTGCTGTGCTGCTGGCCCTGCTCCCCGCTGAGCTGGGCGTCCAGCCGGCCGCTGGCCGCGCCCAGGCCCTTCAGGAGCTCCTGGAGCTGACCCGTCTTCAGCGCCGCCTGGTCGATGAGGCCGGCCCGGCTGCCCAGCTGGCCCGTCACGTCCTCCCACTTCTGGGTGACGCCCGCCAGCTGCTCCGTGACCGCCTGGACCTCTGAGGACGAGGAGGTGGAGGAGGTGGAGGAGGTGGGGTCCAGGATGGCGGCAGCGGCCTTGTGGAGCTCCTCGTACTGGGGCTTACGACTCTCAAACTCGTTCTGGAGGATCTGAGGGGAAGGAATGAGTTGATATGATGATAATTGAACAAGATTATTTGAACAAGATTATTTTTGCATTTTAATTATTTATTCATGAAGAGTCAGACAGGAAAGGGCAGCAAAGGACCACATGCAGGATTGGAACCCGGGTCGCTACGGTAACAACTGAGCGTTAATGGTACGTGCTGTACCCCGTAAACCACCGGGGCACCCCCCCATGAAAACATTTTAACAGGGAAGACTAGCAATGGGCCGTCATGAGTATTCTCGGCTACCGATACCACACATTCTTTATGGCCGCAGCGCCGAGGGGACTGCCAGCCTCCGCAGCCTTGACCAATGGGGTACCTGGACTTGCTGCTTCTGCATCTTCAGCATGTTGGGGTCGACGGAGAGCGGCCCCAGCACGGTCATCATCAGCTCCTTCTCCGAGAGCCACTGCCGCAGCTGGGGCTCCGCCGTGTGGAAGGCCTCCAGGCTCTGGCTGGAGCGCTCCAGGTGCTGCTTCCTCTCCTCCGCGCAGGAAGTGACCTCATCCCAGGCGGCGTCTGAGCGTTGAGCACAGTCAGTGAGGAGTCAGCCTGGCCACCTTCTTCTCCGTCCAGGAAAGCTGCCCTCTTTAATGATCGTAAACCCCCCTGCTGAGCCGGACTTTGAAACTCGGGCCGCGGCATTTTTATTGGCCAGGAGAGGCGGTGACGCACATTAAAGCGTTTTTACAACATTGATGTGGTAAAATTTGATGTGCAAGCAGAAGGTATTTCACTACTAATTTAAACCACTTGGTGCAATAAAAAACTGGAATGAACGATTATTTGGCCAGAACGGTCAAACGGACGAATAAAAGCACACCACAGTACTAAACGCACTTTATGAACCTGCTAATTCAGATTAGTCTAAATCTGTGTGCCTGTCTGTCACTTGCCCTCCTGTGAAAGCTAAACGTGGCGCACACACACTACAGCGATACACAATCAGCAGTCACGATGGCGCGTGTTTCACCAGATTGAATGAAAGTTATTGGAGCCGTTTTGAGGATAAAGCCCTTGGTTCAACGCACCTATCTCTGCCAGCATCTGTTTCCAGGTCGCCGCCTCGGGAGAATCCGGGTGGGTCTCCAGCAGGTGGAGGAGCTTCTGTCTTAGCTGCTGGAGCTTCTCCTGCTTTTGCTTCATGTCGGCTTCAAACTCCTGTCAAGACAGACAAAGAAGACGATCAACGAGAAAAATCCACCCCAGTCCAATGACAAACTACACAGGGTGCAGTGTTAGATGCTGAGGAGATAGTTTTAATATTTGACTATCTCCTGAGAACCTTTAATCCAAAACCACTAACAATGAATAGAACTACACGTCCTTCTGATGGAGGAGTGGCTGAGGCATGTTGCCCTAAGAGGCCTACAGGTCGGGCTTTCAGTGGGATACCCTACCCACTACATCCCACCGGTCACACCCTACCTTCTGCTGCTCCAGCTGCGCTTTCACCGAGCCCTTCTCCCCGGCTTCAGAGTTCCCGGAGGCCGCCTTGTGCTTCATGTCCCCCAGCCAGGCCACCATGAGGTCCGCCTCCTTCTGGGTCTCCTTCACCCCCTCCAGCAGCTCGCTGAGCTGGGCCGCGGAGCTCCTCAGCCTGCCCTCGAGGGTGGTGTAGCCCTCGCTGACGTAGGACATGTTCTGCTGGATCACCATGAGGTCTGTGGAGGGCGGTGTGGACGGGCAGACGGGTGTGAGCGACCCGGGCTGAAGCGTTTTACCAACGTCATGCCGTAGGGCGATGCGATTAATGTTAACGTAATCTTAAATCTGCACGATGGCACAGAGACAAAGGTACACACAGCGCAGGTTTAAGAGGGATTGGCTCAAGCACCGAACCTCAAACCTTTACACCGCAGGAAAGTTATAAAGTTATATATATATATAAATATATATATATTCATAGTATTGAAAGAGAAACGGCCAAGAGGAGGACTACCTTTATTGGTAAGGTAGGCATGACTCCCGGCCGGACCACCACCGTTAGTAACAGCTAATGCAAGAAAACACACAACACAACACAACAAGGCTCATGTGAGACACTGCTCACACAGAAGACCCCCCCCCCCTGACCCCCGCGGTTAGCCACGATGCCTGCAGAACACAACGCATGCTCTACCGCAGAGCCCCAGGGCCTTACCTGACTTATTGGCCCCGTTTTTCTTGGCCGGGGATGTGAGGGCGCTGATGTGTGTGCACAGGGCGGCCCCCCGGCTGTTTAGTTCCTGCACTGCGGGGCCCTTGGCCGTCCATTCCTCCAGTAAGCCCTGAGCAGAGAGAGCAGCGGGTCAGACCGTGTGTGTTGATAGCAGTAACGGAGTATTAGGGGGAAGGTACGGCCGTACTGATCACAGAGGGAGGACCACGTGTCTGATTGAGGGCGGGATAACGATTTATATATATATTAGTACTGTCAGTTAAACGTGTTATTAACGGCGTTAACGTCTGACTGAACGTTAATTTTTTTATCGCGCGATAAACGCACTTTTTTTTTTTTCTTTGGCTCAAAACAAAGAAGCAGTAGCCTGACTGCTATGTTCAAGGCAGTATGTTTGTATGTTCATCGTTTAACTGCACTATAGGCTTACTTTTTGTATCGTCCTGTTTTGATCAGTATATGCCAATGTTGTTATCAATAAAAAAAATTTGCACAAGGCAAGCCAATGCACTTCTCCATGTTGATAAGAGCATTAAAATGAGAACAATTAATGGGACAAAGAAATCAAGGGATATTTAGCATAGAAAAAAAAATTATCGTGAGTTAACTATGGCATTAATGCGATTAATCGCGATTAAATATTTTAATCGCTTGACCGCACTAATATACGTATATATATATACGAATGATATAAAAACATGAGTAAACCGGTATACAAAGGAGTAGTTCATGGCATTTAATGACTTCCCCTGTTGTTATTGTGCATATATCTAACACAACTTGAACCTTGAAAACAGCAATGCTATTATATTTCGTGTCAGCGTTGCAATGGTTTGTTTAGAATAACGTTAGATCATTTGATATAAATAACATCTCTATCATGCACCCCAGGGCAGGAGTATCGCAGAAGTCTTTCATCAGCGTAAGCTATTTTCCACTCGTACGCTGTTGCGCCGGCGCTAACGGCGCTGTCTGTGCCTGTTACTACGCAGCCTTGGATCCCTGCGCTATCACTGCACTGGGTCCTCTCCTGGAAGTAGGCTGTCAGGCTGAAGGTCAGGCTGATATAGCGCCTCAACCACCAGACGCGTCCTGGGCTAAATGGCTCTCCATTCATCTCCTGAGCTCGGCCCAGTGGAGAGAGATATTAATTGGGGGCTGTTAGGGGAGGGCTAGCGGTGTGATCCGTTATAATAACAGTCACACACACACACACACACAAGCACAACCGCACACACAGACAAACAAACGCACACGTATGCACACGCACGCGCACACACACACACACACACACACACACACACACACACACACACACACACACACACACACACACACACTCATGCACCCACACAAATGCACAAAAGCACACACCTACACACACACACACACACACACACACACACACACACACACATCCGTTCCTAGCAACACCGTTGCCAGCCCCCAGATTGCGAGTGTCCAAACAGTGACATCAGCGCCTGCCCCCCCCCCCCCTCCCCCCCTCCACTGGAACACAACAGTGGATTAAGGAGCCGGTAGTCTAAACACGTGCGGGGACAACGCCACGTCTCCACAACAAACCCCCGCGGGCCGACTCACGTTGAGGCTGAGCAGGTCCTTCTCCAGGCTCTGTGTCCCGCTGCTGCCGGGCTGAAGGGTCGGAACCTTCCGGTCCGTCTCCTCCAGCCAGGAGGTAAGAGCCCCCGCCGCAGTCCGGAACGCTGCCAGCTGATCCTGGCAGGAGGACACCTCCTCTTCCCTGGGTAGGGGGGGGGGGAGGAGATCATGATACAGATACCGATACAGGGGGGCAATGGTTTGGTTGTGTGGACGGCGTGTGGGAATGCGTGACGCTGCCCTGAAGGAGCAACTCTATTCGACAAGATTCGGTACAGTCCACCTCAGATTCGTATTAAATTCTGGTTATTCTTACAATTTTAGGTTAAATATTAAGGAATCACATCCAACTTTTGGATGTGTTTGCATGTCTACTATGCCATTTTGTGATTTTTACAGGAGTAAAAGCGTAATTTAGAAAGAAAACTGGGAAATCGTTGTGTCAGTTAGGCCAGTCGCCCCCGTCCAGTCTGGGAACGGTCTACTCTGCTCCAAATTCAAGTCATGTATCACTCCAACTTTAAACGTTAACCTGAATGAGGCCCGGGAGAGCACTCACTTCTCCTTCACGATGTCCTTCAGGGAGCTGTAGTCGCTGGCCAGGCTGTCCAGCCGGCCCTGGATCTGGGCCTTGCTCGCCTCGGGGTTGATGGGGCAGAGCTCCTTGGACAGGCTCTTCAGCATATCCAGGTCCTTGCTGTGTTCGGCCATCTCAGCCGTGGTGTCCTGCGGGGACGCCACAGCGACAAACCGTCGATTCATCGGGTTGATAATGGGGGAAATTGATTGACATTCGGCAATGGTTTTATTTAGTACAAGCAGAAGATCCAGAAGGCTACAACAAAGAGTGCCATGTGCAACTTTCATATTTGATGTGCATGTGAGCGATTTTTATAGTAACATGTGTTTTCTTGTTTATTAAATTAGGTTTATTACGTATAATGTTCTAGATATCTTCCAGTATTTTTGCAAATATATTTTCACACTGTATATAATATTTTCTCTCTTCTATTCTTACACACTTATGATCTATCTTGGGCAACATCTGTAACAGACGCCCTACCTCTGTGTATTAATGAAGTACCAGAAGTATCAGAATCAGGACACCAGGAGTACCTGATGCTGACACTGATACTGATACTAGAGCTATCAGAATCAGAAAGGCAGCTGCACCTGACTCTCATTCTAGAAACATGAGAATCCTAACACCAGGAGCATCCGATGCTGATGCTGATACTAGAGCTAACAGGATCCCACCGGAGGAGTACCTGATACTGATACTAGCAGAAACAGGATGAGCAGAACAATGATACGGCTATCGATCAGAACCAGAAGGCCCGGCAGTACCTTCACGAGCTGCGACAGCTCCTTGAAGCTCTTCCCCGGGCCGTCCGTCTCGCGCAGCTCCTGCGACCGCTTCTGCACAAACTGCTGCACCTCCTCGGCCGTCTTCTCGAAGCGCTCCACCTTGTCCTTGACCTCCTCCAGGCCCGACACCTTGAGGTTGTGGGAGTCGCAGGTGTCGGCGAGGCGGCGGGAGAGAGACTCCATCTTGGACTGCAGCGGCGCCGCGGCGCTAGCGTCGGCCGTCTCGGCGAACTTCTCCACCTTGGCCTTGATGGCGGAGATACTGCTCTGGCGGCTGGCGATGTCCTGGCCCAGCGCCTTGAGAAGAGACCAATACTGTAAGGACGCGCTTCTGAACGGCATTTCATGGCAGGCCTTGTTGAGAGTGGGTTGCGTTAAGCTACACGCAATCGCTGTATATAAGGTTTAGAAAGAATGGCTGATTTTGTTCCGGTCACAAAGTAGCACCAATCAGGTTGCAGGGCTTGTACCGGGCAGAATTCCTTGGCGTTGAGCCTCTTAGGGCTAAACCCTAACACAGTCAGACCTTGAAGGAATGCATCAGTTACGAGGAAATAGAGGAATGCAGGATAACCACTGAAAATCCATACATAATATCCATATATATTTCTTGGATTTAACAAATCGTAGCAAGAGAAACATTTGTATTAGCCTGAAATCCCTCAGTTCATTTTCCCCTTTTCCAAGGGACGGTATCAACCGGCAGACAACAATGGCACTGGCCACAATCAGAACCGACCTACAACCCATCAGAGCAAGGAAACAAGTGACATATCGGCGGCAGCCATCTTGATGTTGATGAAAACACATCAGCGTCGAGGTGACTTCCATAACCTCAACGGTTAGGGAAGGCAACTTTATTTACATAGCACTTTTCATACACGAGGCAGACACAAAGTGTCTCACGTATTAACATTGTCATACAATAAAAGAAAAAGAAAATAGATAATTAAAAGAAAACATAGGCAAAGCAAAAAAATGAATAAAATAGATAGAATATGAAGGCAAAGTTAATGCAATGTATTTAAGCATAACCTTTAACCGTTTAGCAAAAAAAAAAAAAAAAAAAAACTCTAAGCCCTGGGTACCCCGGTATACGTACTGCCTCTTTGCTGAGGAGGGACCCCAAGGCCGGGGAGTCCAGCGGGACGGATCCCTTCTCCCTCACGCTGTCCTCCAGCCCCTGCATCCAACCCATCATCTCGTCCAGGCCGTCCTGCACGCTCATGGACCGGGTCAGCGTGATCTGCAGCTTCTCGTTGCGGTCGCTCACCGACTTGGACAGGTTGTCGTAGCGCTCAGCGATGTCATCTGAGGACGCGGACGGGGAACAGAGACAGACACACCCCCCCCCCCTCAGGGTTGATATGTGTTGTGGTCACACGCTTTGGAAATAACAGGAAGTTTTGGTCTGGGTGATTGATAGAATGTTATTAGATATTTGAGTTTATGCCTTTTTTTGGAATGTGTGAAGGAACGGCGTTGGGTAAAATCCCAACGGAAAAACCAATCATTGGTTCGGTTTGCCAAGACGAGAATGATTGCGGCATAAAAATAAATACATTTTGATGGATTTTACTATTATATTTATCCAAAAAGTCCAAGTGGGAGGTTTCAACTTTTTTATGGCTTACCAGCAACCACTTTGTAATTTATAAACGATCAATAACCATCCATAAGTCACTAATGAGGTGACCATCGCAGTAACATTAAAAGGACATCCAACTTGTGTTTCCCGGCTGAACGAGGCCTGGGCACAGTGCAGTATGCTGGAGCCATGATGTTTAGATGATGGTCAGATGTCATGGAGCCATGGTGTTCAGATGAGGGTCAGAACCACTCACCCACGATCTCCTGGATGGCCTCCGGGTGGCTGAGGAGGTCGCCCTCGCACGAGATCAGAGAGTCGGACGTTTTGCGGAGTGTTTCGACCGCGGTCTGATGGCCCGTCATCTGTCCCTGCAGTGACTGGGGAACAAAAGGAACAATATTTATTATAGATTATTATGTTTTTGGTCATGATATCTATCTGCAGATATATCATTTCTATCGTCAAGTCCTGATTGATTGGGTTATTATCTGCGGATCTTTTTTATCAATTGTGGAAATTCCTCACACAAAACATTAAACTAATATATAAATGATAACATATAAGTTACCGTTGTGTAGCTGATATCTAGACCTACACGTTGTTGTTTTGACTAATTCAAGCTACACTGCTATACATTTATCAATTGACCAAAGAAGTGTATACGAAGGAATCTCTAGAGATTAATCTGTGTGACCTCGTATTTGTATTGTCATGTAATTTGTATTCTTGTCTTGTAAATGGAACTTCGAGTGCGGAATAAAGTATTTATTCATTCTAGAGAATAACGACATCAACCGAGGTAACTACGGCACAGTGCTTAAAAACCCCCAGAAACTTAAATATTAATTCCACTCTGTCAGCGTGGTCATCTAAGTCCACCCAGGCGCGTTGACATTGTAAAGTAAAGCGCAGGGCTCTTTGCATAGGAATGTTTCAGGAACCAGAGCCAGGAGTCGGAAAAAAAACGGCACACTTTCTCCCGCCGGCGCCTGGTATCTACGCATATCACTGTACGCATATCCCCGTACCAAGTCACCCCCTCACAACCCCCCCCCCCCCCCCCCCCCCAACCCCCCACCACCACCCCCCCAAATAAAGACAAATGTTGAGGTGAGCATGAACATGACCCTCTGTGCTTACAAGCCTGCAAGCGTTCAAGCCCGCAGGAGCCGTGGCCAACCCTCCCTCTCTCCCTCTCTAGAGAAGAGTTATTTTTCCTTTGTGTTGGAGGGAGAGAGAGAGAGAGGAGAGCTATAAATAGCGGCGTTGTTTTAAACGAAGTGGAAACGCTTTATATGGCGAGGCATGTCTGTTTTGTGTCGTGACCTTGTAACCCGCTTAAATGCTTATTGTTACGGCGTGTATTAACTGCCCTCTTCAAGTCATTCTCTCACTGGTCGTCACACATCACACAGAACACACACACACACACACACACATACTCAGAAGACCATAGCATCATTGGTATTAGGCACTAGTAGGCTTAGATGTTTTCAGTCAGTGTTTGTAAGGAAGCCGTTGTTAAGAACATTGCTTTTTTTAGATACAGTCAGCGCAAGTCCTGTAATGCTAAGATTGATTAGAGAATTGTAAATCAAAGAAATCCGGTCCCCTGATCTCGGTCGCCATTTGAGGTCAAAGTTCCCAAGATCAGTTTCATAATAGCATGATCTAAAACATGACACTTGGCCCAATCCCATGTTATCTTAAATGACCCAAGACCCAAGATGACCCAAAACAAAAAATAATCTTGAAAAGGATTTATTTTCCTTGTCTTGTTTAAGGGCTAAAGCAAGACTGGTGTACAATTTACAATCCAAAGTCATCTTGCTCAAGGATGTGAACATGTAACCAGCACACACCAGGGTACCAACATGGGATTCAAGCACCCTAAAACACTAGCCTAGACTGTCCTGCCCCCTTGTGTGCGGGAGGGGTATTGCAGCCCCGGTGGCGTGTGGTGCTTCATACCTTGGTGTCTTCCAGTTGTATCTGCAGTGTCTGGGGGTCGGCAGCGATGGCCTCAGACTGCTGTCTTCTGGCCTCCTCCTCTGAGCTGTTCAGCCACTTCACCAGCTCAGCGGATGAGTCTTCATACTTGGTGTACTTGTCCACCACTTCCTTCAGGTTGCTGGCCAAACTGTTGCACTAAAAACATTTAAAATAAGTAGAATAGAACAAATATGTATTGAATGTAGGTATTTTATATTTCTAAAGCTAACATTACATTAAAGGTAGGGTTGGCCGTTTGGAGAAGCGAGCAAGAGAAAGATCGATTTTGAAAGTATCCAACCAGAAAGTAGAGACAGACATGTAAGCCAGCCAATCATTTCATTCGGGCCGAATTAAATGATTGGACATGATTATACCAGGCTTGCAACAGCCACAGAGACCGGAGTTACGCATTTTGTTTGTCAGAGGATCTGATTTGTCGATTGCTGTTTTGATTTTATCAGAATTTCAACAAATATGATAGAAAATGCTTAAAAAGAAAAAACTACCCTACCTTTAAAAAGGTAACAAAAAATACATATTAACATCACTGTGAGACACAGCACACTAAGAATGTAAAGAAATAGTTTGCACTTCCTTTCAGGCAAATACTGCCATCTTGTGGTTAGTGTGAGCTACTACAACAGATGCCAGCAAACCTACCTGAGTATATAATGCTTTGTAGCGGCCGGCTGCGGAGTCCAGCTTCTCCTTGACTGAAGCGCAGGACCCGGAGGTATCCACCGCGAGCTGGGAGCCCTTATCCATGGCGTCCGCCGAGCCGCAGGCCTTGGCCACGTCCAGAACCTTCTGCCCCGAGATGGTGATGAAGCGGAGGTCCCCCTTGTGGGAGATCACGTCCTCCGAGAAGCTCTTCTGCCGCTGGAGCTTCTGGGCGAGGACGTCCAGGCCGTCGCCCGGAGCGCACAGCTCCTCCATCTCCGCCTCCGCCTGGTCCAGCCACGCCTCGAACTCCACGCTGTCGCCCTGGAACTTCCCGAGCTCCTCCTGGACGCTCTGCACCTGCTTCATCTGCTGCTCGGCCTGGGTGAGGGAGGCCTCGTAGCGGGCCCGCAGCTCCTGGACGTCCCGCTGCAGCTTCTCCTGCTCCTCCGGGGCCAACACCTGGGCCTGCTTGTCCAGCAGGGCCTGGGCCGACTGCGTGGCCATGATCAGCTCCTGCTGCTGGGACAGGATCTCCTGGTGCCGCGCCTGGAGGCCAAACGTCATGACGGGGAGGGTGAGTTGTCACGGTGCGAAGAAAAAATGAAACGAATAAAATCCCATTTCTAGTGACAATGGCACTAAAAAAGGGTCAATGAATGATATGAGTTATAAGTTATTAAAGGGGGGGTCGAACTCAAAAAAATGGAAGTGGAAAAATGTATATAATATATGATCCCCAACATTGGATATTAAAATATCGTAGTGTTCGACTCCGAGCTGAAACAAGGGGTTCACCTATGCAACATTTGAGTGTCTTTCCCATCATACCTTGACACGGTCATACTGCTTGTCGATATCCAGTGAGGCGTTCTTCTCATTGGTCCGGCTCACTGAGTCGGTCTCAGCGGTATCTGGGCCGTTGCCATTGGCGTCGTCCTCTTTCTCCTCCTCCTCTCCCGGCGCCCCTGCCGCGGACGTCTCCTCGGGGAGGTTCCCGTTCTCCTTGCTCACGTCGCCGGGGGATCCCGTTCCGGCCTCCGTCTCGTTCCCGATGTTAGAGATCCAGCCCAGCAGTCCCTCGATCTTGTTCTTGCTCTCTTCGAGCTGTTCCACTGCCGCCGTCTAAACAGACCAAACACATACGTGTTAAAACCCTGACAGATGACCATGACGTCTGCCCTCAATAGAATCATTACAAAGCTTCAGCTATCGTTAATATGCTGTGATGAAGATGGATGCATGGATGGATGGATGGATGGATGGATGGATGGATGGATGGATGGATGGATGGATGGATGGATGGATGGATGGATGGATGGATGGCTGTTAGAACAAAAAGTGATGTTTTTTCGTCCAGTCACATGTATAAAGGTCAACGTCACAAACCTTCTCGCTCTCCTGCTTGATGGCCGTCGTCACCACCTTCTCCAGGTCTTTCCTGGACTCTTCGGCCCGTTGGTTGATGAGCTTGGCCTTGCTCTTGGCCTCCTCCAGCTTCTTCTCCACCGCGGCCACCTGCTCCGGGCTCATCTTGGCCCGGTTCTCCTCCAGGAACTTCTTGGTGCTGCTGATGACGTCGTTCAAGGCCCCGGCGTTGGTCAGCACGTCCTTCTGCAGGGCCTGGGGTCGTGGGGACACAACACGGGTTACATCGAGACGCATAGGGAGACGTATGGGGGAAGGGAACTCGTCGTGGAACCCATGGAACCATAACTAAGCCTTAAGCAGGGAGCCAAGATGGTGGCCGGGTGAACCAGGCCCCTCATTGCTCCGTTATACCTGGTGCTCCTGCTGGTACTGCTGCAGGTCGCTAACGCTGTCCGCGTGTCCGGCCTCGTGCTGGTGGCCCATCAGACGGTTCTCGGTGAGGGTGAGGCTGTCGCAGAGCTCGTCTAACTTGCTTGCAAACTCCTTCTGTTTCTCTGTGACGACCTGGCAAAAAGAAGACACATCGAGTTTAACGTCACAAAATGAAAGCGTGTTTGACACCGAGGGCAATGACGAAACTGGCATCCAAACAGGCTGATCAGAGTCGACTACCAACAGGACAAGAGAATAGGAGTATGCTGTGAACATGCTGTCGGTTCCCTAGATCATTAGGACCTAATCTCCTATGGGTGTTAGTGTTAATGTTGTAGAGCGAAAGCACTCCGACAGAGAAGATGCTCTCCCCACTGTTTTGACTCATGTGTTGTCTTGAGGCCTGTGGGACACACCGGTAGAAAGATTAGTAGGTAGATCATAGTAGACATGCAGGATGGGCAATTCCCCGTACCATATAGTCCATACACACGTATATTACAATGGAAATGTTTGAATAAAAATCAGAATATATATATTTCAAAAGATAATAACATAGGTTTTTTTTTATATTATTTGGATATGATTCCTTTAACTGTCCTGCTAAAGCAATATAAAAAGGTTGCATCTTTAATGGTCAATCGACGCCATTCAAAGATAACATGATTAACATTCATTTCCATCCGAGTCTGTCTAGCCAGACTGCTCTTAGGGGCCTCATCCAGCCGCCAACCTGCTGCTGCGTGTCTCTCTCCCTGGCCTCCAGCAGGTCTTCCAGGGCCTGTCTCTGGGCAGCCACTGTCTCCGTCTGTTCCCTGAACGCTCGCTGAGTGGTGCTTAGCAGCTTGAGGATGTGTTTGCTCTGAGCCGAGCTCAAGAACTCGGTGTTCTCTGAGACAAACGACTGGACGTCGAAGGCCACGTCCTCCAACACGAGACGCACTCCCTGTTGCAAGTTGCTTTCCATTTCCTGGGACCAAAAAATGAACAAACTGAGTTGAAATCCTCAAAGTACATTAGAATTTAGACTATTTTCAATTGTATGTCATGCAGTCATAAGGTCATGACTTGTACCTTGTTCTGCTGGAGTTTTTGTTTCAGCGTCTCCACATCGTACGTGTTGAGCAAACCAGCGTCGCACGTCTCAGAGTTGTCTTGAAGGCAGCCGCTTAGCTTATCCAACTTACTGAGATGTTTCTGGTATATCCCATCCAAATGTAACTGCAAAGTGCAATAGAAGAACATCATGCCGATTCATCCAGTCATGGACAGGAATATTAATAATAAAACTTAATGAATGTACTGTCCAAGACCCAACCCAATGAATCACTGGCATCCTAGGGCCATAAACACTGACCTTTCCAGATTCGATTGCCTGAGTTAAAGCTTGACTTTTTATTGTGCACATTTGAGAAATGGCAGTAAAGTCGGTCCCGAGATGTTTCAGCGATGAAGCCAAGTCCTGTCGGATCTGTGTGGGAATGTAGCCGTCGACAGAACCCAACAGCTCCTTTGCTTTCTCCAAGTCCGCCATGAGTACAACTTCTAATTTAGCCAGGTTGCACGTCATCGTCTACAGTGAAGTAAATGCATAGAGTCAGAATTATTTTTACAAAAAATAAACAATCATAAAAGACAAATAATTACAGTGATTGCCCTTCATAGTGTCTAAACACAATCATCCTTAGAGGACGTCTGACCTGCACATCTCCGAGCTGGTCCTGCAACTCCTCCATGTTGCTGCTGAAGGAGCACTGGGATAAAAGTTCATTTTTGACATCATCTAAAAAGTCTGCGTGGTCCTGCAGTCCTCCCAAGCACTCCAGGTACTCCTGAGTGCAGCAGGGCTGTGGGAAGACACAAGATAAAGTCAGTGATACAGACGTTACAGAAACATGTTTGAATACTTAATTGTAGTGTACAGAAAAAAAAAAAAAAAAAATGGATCACCAAATTGTTCTGCTTGTCTTCCCCATCGGAGGGGACTTCAGAGGAGGTCTGGGCAGGCAGTGGATGGCAGAGCTCAGTACTGAGACGGAGACTTGGGTCTTCACTGGTATCCATCCTCTCCCCATCCTCCTCCTCCTCCTCTGAGCTCTCCTCCTTGATGCTATCCAGGGTGTGCCATCTCTCTTCCTCGGAGTCAGAGCCCATAACCAGGCTCTCTATAACTCCCTTGAGCACGGACTGATCTTGGCTTTCCGGCACGTTCTGCAGAACCTGGAGCAGTTTGGACTGGAGGCTTCCCACATCAAGTGGCTGGGTCATGTCAGAGGCCTCACCGAGTTCCTCTTCAGTCTCACTGTCTAGGTCTCCCAAGTCCTGTGTGGTTGCACTGAGGTCGAGTTGATCGCGCCATTTTACAAGATGCTCTAGGCCACTGCTTTGAAGGCTGTCAAGGGGTTCGTCTTCAGTAGTTAACGCCATGTCTGACCACCGTGTCATAGTGTCCTGGTCCTCAGTGACACTACCTCTGTCCTCTTCTGTTGTGGCGTCTCGCAAGTCATCTACCACTGACTCCTCTGTACCCCCATTTACACGTTGTGTGTCCGCCATCTCTGAACCCCGTTCTTCAATTGGTGTGTTTGGCCTCAGCGAAGCCTCTACAATAAGCTCTTCAACAGCCCTTTCATCCATGTTAACTGTTTCGATTCCCCCTTCATAACTGTTACCCTCTTTTACACCCCCTTCAACAAGTTGTGTCCTGGATTTTTGTAAGGCATCTATGTTAATCCCTACTGTACCCTCTTCATCTTGGAGTGTTTTACTCTCTTGCCTATCAACTTTGACTCCACCTTCTAAGGTATCTAAGTGGACCTCTTCAATAGACTCTGCATTAAGACCCCTTTCTTCATGTTGTGTTGTGTTCTTTCCTAAGACTTCCACATTCAACTCTTGCCCTTCAATGCCCTCTCCATCACTGTTAACACCTTTTACATCCCCTTCTTCATAGTATGCGTTGGGCTTTTGTACGGCATCTACCTTAAACTGCTCAGTAAGTCCATCATCATGTCCTGTGTGAGTCTCTTGCGCGTCATCTAGATTAACCCCATCTATCCCCACTTCCCCTTTTTGTCGGCTTGGCTTTAGTAAGGTAACAATGGTGACCTCTTCAATACACTTTCCATCTAGGCCCGTCACGTCTATAGACACGTCGGCCTTCTCCTTGCCCCCTTCTTGGTGTTGTCGGTCAGGTTTCGGTAAGACATCTATGTTAACCCCGTCAATAGCCCCCTCAGATATGTTGACCTGTTCTGTGTCCCCTTGACCAGATTGACTTTTAGGTTCTTGCAAGGCACCTTCAGAAACCCCTTCTGCACCCCCTTCAACATGTGGTGTGTAAGTCTCCTGCAAGATTTCAACATTAAACCCTTTCACACCTGCTGCTTCACGTTCTGTGTCGGGTTTCTCTAACAGATCTACATTGACATCCTCAATACACTGTGCATCTCGGCCTCCCTCTTCCATAACCCCCTCCTCAACGTTAAACCTCTCTGTATCCCCTTCATCATGTTGCGTGTTGACTTTCTGTAAAGCACCTCCATTCATCATAGCCCCTTTGTCGTCATGCATCTGCTCTGCACGCCTTTCCTCATGGTTTGTGTTAGGTTCTTGTAAGGTATCTGCATTCTCCCCGTCTACACCGCTGTCAATGTTTAACCTGTTTACACCCCTGCCTTCATGCTCTATGGTGGGTTCTTCTGAGGCATTGACCCTAACTTGCTCAGCCCCCCTCTCATCCTGTTGTGTGTAAGTCTGTTGCAAGACATCAACTTTAACCCCTTCTACCTCTGCTCCTCCATGTTGTGTGTCAGGCTTTTGTGAGGCATCTATGTTGACCCCTTCAACAGCCACGTTGTCTACGTTAGCCTGCTGTGTACACTGCCCATCAATCTGTGTGTTAGTCTTTAGCAAGGCTTCAGCAGTTACATCATCTGTACCACCTTCAACAGGCTGTGTGCTGTCAGGTAAGGGATCTAAGTGGACCTCCTCTACACCCAAGGCCTCTTGCTTGTCATGAATACGCCTCACGACATCAGAAAGATAAGCTTTGTCTGAGAAGGCAGGCGAGTCTGATAAACCACCAGAAAATGAAGCGGGACTCTGTGCAAAAGTATAATCGCCGCATCTATTTCCATCTGCTGAAATGACCGTTTGTGAACCTGTTTGCTTATCATTAGGGAGACGGTCAGAGTGGATGTCTGCACTTATGGTTTTGTTTGAACAGCAGTCTATTTTCATTGTCGTGTCGCTGAGTCCAATCATACGTGTTTCTATGGTAGCTGGATCAGTAGACAAACAGACCGGCATGCCATCATTAGTCATGGTCAAACTTTGGCCGTGCTGTTCCTCTAAGGAAATTGTACTGCCAATATCCCTGCCAAATTCGACTACATCTGCAGCAATGAAATCCGACTCCAACCTGTTGTTAGAATCGGCACCTGCTTGAATGCATCCTGTATCACCTATAACGATAGGCGAGTCTGATAAACCACCAGAAAATGAAGTGGGACTCTGTGCAAAAGTATAATCGCTGCATCTATTTCCATCTGCTGAAATGACCGTTTGTGAACCTGTTTGCTTATCATTAGGGAGACGGTCAGAATGGATGTCTGCACTTATGGTTTTGTTTGAACAGCAGTCTATTTTCATTGTCGTGTCGCTGAGTCCAATCATACGTGTTTCTATGGTATCTGGATCAGTAGACAAACAAACCGGCATGCCATCATTAGTCATGGTCAAACTTTGGCCGTGCTGTTCCTCTAAGGAAATTGTACTGCCAATATCCCTGCCAAATTCGACTACGTCTGCAGCAATGAAATCCGACTCCAACCTGTTGTTAGAATCGGCACCTGCTTGAATGCATCCTGTATCACCTATGCCAGCCTGCAATACAGCAGACGCGGGCTTCATTTCAACGGGACAATTCCCTTCTGAACCGAACGGCTGTTCAGGATATGTAATTTCATGGCTGGCTCCTGTGATCTCCCTCTCATCATCTCCCCTGGACGCAGTGCATGAGCTAACTGCACTTCCAAACACATCCCTGGGCAATGAGTCATCCCTAGCCTGACTGTGCTCACTAATCAAAGATGACTGAGCGAGGCTCACAGACACATTTTCCGTTTTACTCTCCTCGGACAACACATCGCTGTGCGATGAGGACATGCCCGAGTCACTCTGAACAGGGCTGACGGTAGGAGTGCCAGGAAGGCCGTAACAGCCCTTGTCTGTCAGAAAGTCTCTATCGACAGGTGAGCCGTCACCTTCACAACACAGGTTGGCCAGAGTCGTATATTCATGTGCCAGCGGTGACTCAATGCTGCAGTCAAAGGCTCTGTGGGTCTGATCAGGCACCGGGGACAGGGTTGGTTGAGCATGATTTTGGCTCGCGGTTTCATATTGATTGATCGTATGCGTGAGCTGGCTATGGATCATTTCCTGCCTGCCTAAATCTGCCCTGGGTGAAAGCGCTCCGTCAGTGTGAGGAAACGAACTGGCTTCTGTAACCTGATTCCAGGAGACGGATGAGCTCATCTGAGTGCCAGCAGGCCCGTGACTAATGAATGAGGCGAGTACAGGATGTGGAGGAAGGCTTATTTCTCCTGCCTTCCCTACTGACCTCCATTCTGCACGTTCACTTCTACCCTCTAAACCCATCCCATCAATCTGCTCATCAGGGACATCAAGCATCATCACAGCCACCTTGCTCTCAGTGAAGTGCTGCAAGGAGCTCTCCTCATCACGCCCACTGATGAGCCCTGGGATTCGCTGAATGCATGTGAAATCACTAACACTTTCCTCAGGGTTAATGATAGCTCTGGGCGTCGGGACCGAGGGAGGCACGACCGCAGTTACTCGCACACTGACATCCTTGAAAGTCAAATTGCCGCCCATGGTGACCAGGCAATTGGAGTTTATATCACACCCACTACCCAGAAGGCTCGGTGGGTCATTAATATGCAAGGCATCATAAGAGGACTCTGAGCCACTTGGCACTGATTGTTTGAGGACTGACAATGGGCCTTTCTCGTCTGCTCTCTGCTCCTCTCCAGACAGCTGCAGAACAAGTGAGCCAGACGCTAGCTCATTAAACACAGGTCTCTCTGGGCTATGATTATCCACAGATGTGGTATGTGATAATAGGTCCCCTTGCTCTATTTGGGCTTTTTCAAGAGCATAGGTATTCTTGTGTGTCACTGTCAGTGTGTATTCTGGCACTTGTTGGAAGCATGAGGGTTCTGTGCTCATATCAGTTGTATGTCCTGACCTGATACACAGTGAGTTAGGATTGAGGTCAGACTGTGTTTCATCAGATGAATTTAGAGCAGCTGAATAACTTTCTGAGTTATTTTCGATTGACAGTGAATGAGAAGTCAGGACGTTCCCTGAACATGAAGTGGGGAAGTTGGAAGTCTCAGAAAGCATTGGAATATCAAACCCTTCATAGTTATTTCTTTCTTGTTCAGTGCCCAAATAATATTGCGTATTTACACCTTCAAATTCAGTGGAATGTGTATTATCGATGCTCTTTTCGAATGAAATGTATTGTGTAGAAATACACACTGTGTTGTCGTCCGCACTATATTCAGCGACCTCCACATGTGTTAACTGTGTTTCATCTAAACTCATATCAAATTCTGTAGAATGCGTGTAATCTCTGTCCTCATCATATGAAATGTATTCTGTCGAAACACACACTGTGTTGTCGTCAGCATTATATTCGGTGACCTCCATGTGTGTTAATTGGGTTTCGTCTAACCTCATATCAAATGCACTAGAATGTGTGTAATCGTTGTCCTTATCAAATGAACCGGATTCTATCGAAACACAAAAAGTGTTCTCATATGCATTATATTCAGCTCCCTCAGCATGACTGAATTGTGCTTGGTCAAAGATACCAACGCTTCCCAAGGTGACTGTAGCATGTGACTCAAATGCAAGCATGTTTCTCGCCAGATCATTTGTGTCCTCCTCATCAATGTGCAACGACGCCCCTGGCTCTGTATAGTTCTCTCTGTCCACCTCGTAACCTCCCCGCCCTGAAATGTCATAAACATCAGAATCATCAGATGAACACATGGGTTCCTGTGATTCACTTAAGGCCAAGTCTTCAACTAAATGCTGAACCATGTTTGTCAAGCGTCTATCGAGAACCACCAGCCTTTGCTCTGACTTTGTGTCCAGGTAACTGTTCATCATGAGATATGAGGTGAGCAACTGCCTCATCTCTGAAGGAGATGGAGTCCCTGGATGTCCGCTGCTTGATTCTAGATTGCCTGAGGCACGATTGCATCCATCGAGTGTGAGTTCTCTTAGCATGAGCCAGGAGGAAAATTTTGCATTGAGCTGTTCAATATCCGGCAATGCTGCTGGAAACTCTATAGATTTCAACAACTCTGCTGTGTGATGGTCAATGAAACCCCATTTAGTGGCGGAATCAATGTCTACCACTTCATCGTTTTCTGGTATGTAAAAAGCTGCTATCTTTGGCCGATCTCTGAGCAGCGTGCTGCTGTAGTCACTGTCAAGTTGTCGGTGCTCGGACCAGGAGGACACGATGGTGATTTCATCTGAGCTAGGAATTAAAAGTCCTGTAAAACCCTTCTGTTTATCCAGCACAATGAGTGTAGTACTATGTCTCATCAAATCACACTGGACAGCTTCATCCGCTGTCATTCCCTCCTCATCTAGGAGCCCAACGTCTGTCTGCTGACTCTGCCCCACACCCTGTCCTATAAGTAATTTTGGCGAGGTATTTCCGTCCGCAAACAGCATCTTAATATGCTCCGGTGTGAATGATGAATGTGAACCCTCGTTCCCCCTTTCCCCATACCCTGCACTACTCTCCTCAGGCCTTTGCAGTCGTGGGTTCTCTAGAACGTTTGCATCGACAGTAGCGGGGAACAAGCTTGACCGATAAGTCCTCTCTACGGTCACCGCGTCACCACCAGTACAGCACATGTTCAACTCGTCTCCTACGTGCTGGAAGCCTATGCTGTTAATGAGCAGCTGCTCTGATCCCTTCCCTCCGCCCTCCCTGAGTGTGGATTGTGCTGTCAGGGGTACAGTGGAGGGAGGTGGAGGACTCTGGGTAGACTTGCCTTCGTTGTTCAGATCAGGGCTTTGGTGGGGGGGTGTGTTATACCTAGCGTCCTGTTTCAGGGCACGGTTTATCTCCGGACACACCTCTAGATCAGAACCATAGAGACCAGAGTTTAGAGGACAGGCCAGCAGGAAATCGATTTCCCCCTGATCATTTCGACCATTCTGAGCAGTGAACTCGTCCCAGGTTTCAACTTCAAAATCCTGTAAAAGGAAAAAATGCCAGAGAGAATTATTATAACATCAAACACATTTAGAAATGTATGTAGAAATTCAAATTGCATGATGCATTGGTTCTCAAGAGGCAAGGCAAAAAGGTTTTACTCACCATTCGACACACATGTGCATGTTAAGAGATCATAGGCGAAAGAGCAGGCTTTGACAGCGGGACAACGTTAAGCACGACACAACAACACATTGAAGCTGTCATGCATCTGTGAAGGTCTTAATACAAGGCATCTCTCAGAACAGACATGAGGTGGTATTATTGGTTCCTTTGGGGCTGGACATTTGAAGCGCATGGATTCTGTGGCGATTGGGGTTTGAAACGTCAGCGTGATGTGGGAACTAGCTAAGCATGTTTACAGCATACTCCACGACCCTTATCAGACCACATCCTGTGGTAGTCAATATTCTGCAGCGATCCAGTACACACAATAACAACAAACCCGCAGTGACAAAACAAGAGAACCTTTTCACAGCCTGCTAGGAATAAGGTCATAGAGGCAAAGGTTAGTCATGCGACTTGACAGTGGGTGCCAGCTGTGAGACAAACACACTAACGGGCCTGTCGGTGAGGGGGTGGGGATTAAGGGCACCAGCCTACTAGCCAACCTGGTCTGTGGAGGGCATCTGATCTGCACACTGCTGGGATAGGTCGCAGTAGGCCTGGCTGAGAGCCATCAGCTGTTCCTGGGCTTTCTGCCTCTCCTCCTCCGACATTCTGTGGGAGTTGAAGAGAACGTGGTTGGATTAAGAGGAGGCGTGATTCAAGCAGATAACTTAAATGTGCAGGGTGCATGATCTATTGGCATCTAGCGTTGGGGTTACAGATTGCAACCCACTCAAAACAAAACTCTTCACCTCTCAATTTCCTACAACGTGGATGAAGCAACGGTGGCCTGGCCTGTACTGGCCTGTATTGTGTAAGGTGCCTGTAGGTACTTCCAAAAGGATTTCATCATCCATGACAGCATTGTGTAGCCAAGTGTCAAGGGATGAGGTTCTATGAGTTCAATCATTTCTATTCAGTTATGGAGGTTCTTATCAACCTGGGATCATATACGAATTTAAACATATTTATCAATAATATATTCCATTTCAGCCAAGTCTGTTCCACCAGATGCCAATAAATACATCCACCCCTTTGATGAGTACAATGCTCCGTGTCAAAAGGTGCAACGGGTGTAGCTTACTTGTCACTATGTTTATTCAACATCATTTGAGTTGCCCTCAGGGCTTCTGCGATTTGTTCCTTTTTGGTGACCATCTCCTCGATGGAAACCTACAATAATGGTGATCATGTGTTAACTTTATAGCGCTACCAGCACACACACACACACACACACACACACACACACTAACACGCTGATGATAAGATGGATGGCTATACATTAACAGATATAACTTGGTATTGGCTAAATACTGAGTTTAGGGTAAGTTGGTGAACACAACTTTGTATGTATTTTGTTCTAACATTTGTTTAAAATATCCATCATGGGGAATATAGAAATCTAAAGTGTTGTTTATGCTATGGCCTTATTTTTAGTGACATGGAATAGCAACATGGATTTATGTTTTACTATCATGTCATTCATGAACAATACCTGAACAACATTGTACGTTTAATTCAGCTCAATAAGGAAGTTATGAAATGTTGATGTCATTTACATGATCTCGATGCAAGCATCTTATTAGCCTATTCAGGCTGGGCATTTATAAGATGCAAGTCAATAAATAATAAGTTAAATCCATGAGAATCAAGAAAATCTAACTATTATTGTACCTGAAGCTCAGAATGAATGTGTTTTACTTCAGAAGCTATTATGTATACTAAATGAATGTACCTATTATTTATTAATATATTTGTGTATGTTTGTATAAATGTATGAAATGGCATGATACAGAACAACTCATGAGTGACATAAGGGGATCCCACAAACTGTTTACCTTGGGCTTATTAGAGGCTTCTGTGTTTGCGTTACCATCGGTCATATCTTTGCCTCCATTGCTCAGGCCCTTTTTCACATCGGACATCCAGTGCAACAGATTGCTAACTTTATCCCCATGTTCCTTCTTCTCCTCATCAGCCGATCTCTAGGATATTAACAGATTAAAAGGTTTTCTTTAAAGGTTGGTGTTATCAACCTTTTCATTAGTACCCAACACAGTGAAGGAAATGGGGATGTTAGGAAAACCTTATTCAACAATCTATTCCTGACTCAGTTTTCGGAAACAGATACCGATAACTGGATAGCTTTAATCTCATGCCTTTCTGTTCTGAATACTTTTCAAATAAAATCATATATTTGCATTAAATACAAACAAAAATGCTAATAATATTAATCATAAAGGATTTTTATTTGTGTTTTTCTTCCCAGTATTTATTTAGAAAAATGATTAACCCATATGATTCCACATGTTTGCTTGGTCTCAGTATGCATCACTGCATTTCAACATGTCAGAACATTTTGCATGGTCATGTCACAACATCAAATGTATAAAACCTCCGGCAAGGTGTTTTTATAGACCCCTTAGAACAACCAGATAACGACGTGAACAGACTCTCTACACAACACTATTCCTAAAGAGAACAGCCTATTTACATGTAGCGATAATTCCAATTGGGCCTCACAGCCTCCAGTAACCTAAGCCCCGTGTGGTAGTCGTGGAAACTCCTCTCCAGAGCCTCCATGAAGGAGATGCCTCTTCTGGTCTTCGGGCAGATGATGGATTTACTGTAGGACTTTGTATCTTTCAGTGAGTCCAGCGTGCGTTTGTCCAGGAAGCCGCTCCGAGTGACCTCCTCGAGGGAGATCCTGCTCCGGGTCTCAGGGTCGATCAGCCCCCCGGTCAGTAGCTGGAACTCCAGGCAGCGCAGGCCTATGTCTTTAGAGAAGACGCCCTCCTGGACGGCCTGAGCCACAGAGATCCTCTTCCCCGTCTTGGGCTGGACGACGCCTTGGTAGGCCTGCTCGTACAGCGGGAGCTGCAGGGCGAACGACTGGTCCAGGAGACCTCGGCCCAGCGCCTCCTTCAGCGTGGCCTTCTCGCCGGACGCGGGGTCCAGGATGCCCCCGGTGCAGACCTGTGCCTCCAGCAGCCTCAGCGCCGTGACGCGGTCCACGAGGTTCTGCTGCACGGCCTGGAAGACCGAGAAGCGCTTCTTCTGCGTGGCGT
Organism: Gadus chalcogrammus; assembly: GCF_026213295.1. Classification (NCBI taxonomy): domain Eukaryota; kingdom Metazoa; phylum Chordata; class Actinopteri; order Gadiformes; family Gadidae; genus Gadus; species Gadus chalcogrammus. The sequence goes on from NC_079426.1 coordinate 2,695,759, forward strand.
CCCACAGGCCCGCGATGGGGCTGTTCACGTCCTCCACCACTCCCATCCTGGAGTAGATGAGGTCCACCAGCTCGTAGATGCTCAGACTCCCACTGCGGTAGCTGGCCAGTTCCGTCGCCTCCAGGTACCTCTGACTTACGGCGGTCTCGATACAAATCTGTCTACCGCTTTTGCCGTCCGTGAGGATGTGTCGCGTGCCGCCGTTGTTGTCGACACTCGATTCTTCCACCCATTCGCCCTCTCGTCGCGACAGGAACAGGTAGGTCATCTGGCTGATGTGTTTCCCCTTGTAGGCCTCGTACGCGGACATCTCTGTGCCCCGGTGGCTGCTGATGACGGGCACTCTACGGGCTCCAGGGGAGGCTGCGCCGGTCGGACTCGCGTCCCCGAACGGAAGGAGATAGACGCCGTCGTCAACGTCGTAAACACACGTGTTCAGCAGTTCCCCGTAGTACGCCTTCTGCCTGGTGTCTGGGTTGTAGAACTTTTTGGGATTGGTGACGGGTTCGTACAAACTCTGCAGGGTGGCTTTGGTCAACAGTCCTCGGTCAACAGCGATGTCAGCGGGTACTCTGACCCCCATCTCTGGGACCACCACCCCCCCGGCCGCTATCTGGACCTCAAGGTAGGAGTTCCCTTTACACCGGTCAACTAGTCTGGCTTCGATGGCCTTGAGCACAGGCAGCGTCGTGTCCCCGTGGAGGTAGCCGCAAAATGCTAAATGCGCCTGTTTTAGTTTGTCTTTAAGAAGTGCGTCTATGTGCCCGTTTTCTATGGCATCCTCGAATGACTGGGGTTTACCGGCAGCTAAGCTAATGCTACTACCCGTCGCAGCCTGTGCTTCTAAAAACTCAATGGCGTTGGCCTTGGCCAAGATGCCTTTCTCAGCGGCTTCCAAGAAGGAGATATGTTTCTTACTTGACTCCAGGTAGAGTCCAGAAATGTATTTTGGCTGGCTGAGGAACTTGGCAATAGTCGCTTGAACTTCTTCCACTGTGGTGAGGCCCATTTCTAACCTACGCAAGACGTCTTGGCTCAACAGCTTAGCTTTGATCAGCTGGTCAATGCTGATGCTGCCTTGGAGCCCTGGGAGGTTGACCGAGGTCCAGGTTACAAGACGCGCCGCACTGTCTTTTGTATCCGTTGTGTACATTGAACACTCGATTTCCTTATGTATCGTACGATATTCTTTAGCTGGCTTCTTATCGGACTGCTCCGACATTCTGTTGGCCACTCTAGATAACTCGGTGACGGTGTCTTGGCCTCCCATCAGAGACTTGTAGATGTTGGTTGCAATGGTCGACCGACCCTCCGTTTTTCCCTTTGTTTCTTGTGTGACTTGAGGGGCACTGTGCGGGTCTTTCTGTTGGGGTGTGGTCATTTGACTAGCACTGCTGAAAGTGTTCTTCACATGCTCATGGAATGTGATGTCCGTTTTGCCGTCTTTGGCAGTAGTATTTATACTCTCTTTTATATTTCCTTTCTTCACTGTTGAAATCTGTGAATATGACAAAAATGTAAATAAATTAAATTATACATGTCACAAATGAACCAGTAACAGTAAAGATGAAATGGATATTGATGTGTTAATGATCTATACATTAACACTGTGATATTGTGCATAATTTATGTCCGTTATACCTCTGAAGAAGCTCTGTTTTTCGTTTCTTCGTCCCCCTCTGGTTCATGTCTTCCACCTTGGTATGAGGTGATTTCCCTCGTCTGGATAACTGTCCGTTTGGAGAGCAATGTGGAAGCCATGTTTTCTTTGGCAGCAGGTTGATCCACCTCTCTCTTAGTGTGCCCGTCCTTGTGTCTGTTTTCCATCGTTATCAGGAACTCGAGCTCCCGAAGCTTTTCCTCGAGGCTCGCCACCTCATTGACGAAGCAAGCGATCTGTCCTTTGAGAGATCTTGCTTCCTCTTCTTTCATCCTCACCTTTTGCTCGCTCTCCAACAACCTCTGCTTAAAGGGTTCCATTTCTTTCGAGCAACCACATTTGCGGCTTTCCAGTTGACTTATCTTTGACTTAAGTTTTACTTTTTCGTCTTCTAATAGGACGATCTGAGACTGAGCCTTGAGGAGATCGCGGCTTAGGATGGCTCTTTCCTGCTGTAGTTTGTCCATTTCAATCTTCACCTGGAGAAGCTGCAGTTGAGTTTCTTGCTTCGACTTTTCTGTATTCTGATTGAAGGTTTTTTCAGTTGATCCTTGGCTTGATATCATTGTTGTGTGCAAAACAATCTTTTGCTGCATTTCAGTCTGCGCTAAGAGCAGCTGTCTTTCAAAGCCTGACTTCTGAAGTTCTAGTTTGCTTTTCAATTCATCTAACATCTTCTTACAGTTGTCCAGCTGCTCTTCCATCTGTTTGCACCTAACTTTGAGCAGTGAGCCCTCATTGTGTTTTACTTTGGCTTCGTCCTGAGCTCTGTCCAGCTTTTCCTTTAACTCCCTGACCTCCGAGCCCACTGCGCGACTCTTCTCCTGGGCCTCAGCTCTGTCTCTCTGAAGTACTGTTATCTCCTTCCTCAAGCCCTCTGAGGACGTAGCATAACCGGATAATGTCTGTTTGGCCGTCAGCTTACTATTCTGAAGCTCGGTCTCCATCTCGATTAATCTAGAGTGTTTCTGCCTTTTGTCCAACGTCTCTTTGGCCATTTCATCTTTGGTTCTTTTAAGGTCAAAGTTCAGTTGTTCAATTTCTAATTTGAACTTGCTCAGCTTTTGGTCGGCTGCTCTCTTGTCGCCCTGAAGAGTGTTGATATCCCTCTTAAGCTGCGCCTCCATTTTCTCTGAACTACCGGTTATCCCTTTAATAGTCTGCTGACATTTGAGAAGCTCAGTCTCTAATAACTTCACTTTGGCTAGATAGTTCTGACTCTGTGTCGATTCCCTCTGTAGTTCTGCACTCCTTGTCTTGAGCAGTATGTTTAATTCGTTCACTTCTGACTTTAGTTGACAGCTTTTCTGCTGGGACGTATTTATCTCTGCCGTTGACGAGTTGAGGTCCGACTTCAGTTTCCTGATTTCGTTCTGATAGTTGGTGACGTGCTCTTGCAGCTGAGTGATAGTCTTTGCCTCCTCGTTGTAGCAGCTGAGTTTGATCTGAAGCTCATGCGAGGACTGGGATTTTTTAAGCAGCTCATCCTCAATTATTTTAACCTGGGATTTGGTTCCCTCTACCTGGGTCTTATAAATCTGTACTTGCTGGTCCTTGCTTCCAAGGTCCACCTTTACCTGATCAAGTTCAGCTTTTACCTGTTTCATGTTCTTTACCATCTCCACATTTACTGTTTTGAACTCCTCAATTTCCTTCTGCAACTGTGAGGTTAGATATGTACTCCTCTCTAACTCGGCTTCCATATTCTTGCACTTGTGTTGCAGAACTTGCTCAGCTTTCTTTGTGATAAAATTATCTTCTGTAGCTTTTTGAAGCTGCTCTTTCCAACTCTCTACATCAGCTTTCGCAGACTTAATCCTTTGTTCATAGTGTGCTTTGTCCTGCTGCAACGAATCTGTGTTAATCTGAAGACCCTTGAGATCATTGTCCAAGGACAATTTCGTTCTTGTCAACTCACTGCACCTCGCTTTAAGCTGATCTATTACTAGCTGTTTGGCAGATAACTCCTCTTCCAAACTCTGCATTTTGTCATCATACTCCTGCTCCACTGAGTTAAGCCTAGATATTTTCCCGCGGTTGATCTTCAACTGCTCTTTAAGGCCTTCTACCTCGGTTGTGTGGAAAACAGTTTTCTGTTCCAGTGAGGACTTCTCCCTCTGAAGGCTCTTGATCTGGTCCTGGAACAGATGGATGGACTTCTTCATGTCTACTGTTTCCTGTCGGAGCTCCTCCGATTGCCGTTCCATGCTGTCCCTCTCCGACTCCATGTCTCCCCGGAGTTTCTTTAGTTCGGTGTCTCGTTCCTCCAACAACCCTTCGTAGCGCTTTGTGTTTTTCTCCGCTGTGTTTCTCCGTCCGACCTCTGCGTCGAGTTCAGACTTCAGTTTCTCCACCTTTGCTTCTGCTTGCTGTTTACGCTTGGTGAGCCCTTCTATTTCACGGTGTAGGTCATCAGAACCAGCATCTGAACTGGTTACCTGTTCAGTGCTGCATATTACAGTTGCTGTCGACTCTAAGACGCTATCGTTAAAGCTCTTTTTGCGATCGTCCTCCAGCTTCTGGGAGGTGCTCTCGTCTATGATCTTCCTCATGCTGACGAGACTTTCCTCCAGGGACTTCCGCTTGGCTTCTGATTTTTGGATCAACTGTCGCGCTTGAGCCAACTCCTCCTCGATCCCTGCTTTGCTCTTTGCGGTTCGTTCCAGTTCTGCGACATATTGGAAAGTCTTGTCCTCTAGCATTGATCTTTCGAGACTGAGATCCTCTATCTCTCGTTTTTGACTCTGCACCTCTCCCTCCATGTCCCCTAGCCGGGTCTGTCTCTCTGTCAGGCTGGCCTCTAGCTCTTGTACCCGTTGTTGGAGTTGGCTAATCTCCTGCTCACCAGCAGCCTTTTGAAGCTCAATGTTCTCCGTCCATTTTGTGGTTTCTGCTCGTTCAAGAGCCTTTATGCTCTAGAACGCAAAAAATAAGTTAATGCGCAATTCTTGTGTTCATTCGACAAAAGAACATTGAGGAGAAGGGTGTGCGGGCATGGGCATTCAACCATCACCAGCAGGCCAGACGCCATGAAGCAGTCCCTCGGGAGATTTCGTTATACAATATTGTACAATAGAAGTGATTGTTTTGATGATGTCTCTGCGTATTCCTTGAAAACTCCAAAATCCTGAGGAGACTCTGCTGTGCAGTTGGAAGGAGAAAGAGCAGAGCTTCCTCATGCAAGCTGGAAATATGCGTAGAAACGTTGCACAAGTCCATCACATCTCTGGATGTGATGTTTTCTCCATTTATGAAAGCAATATAGCTTCCTTTTTCAGGAACATGCTGATAGAATTTTGAATGTTACTGCAGGTCAAGGTATAAAATGGATTGGATGTATCACACATCAGTTCTTATTTCACATTTAAATCTATTTATTGATCTTAAAAAAAATGTTGCTTTGTTTTAAGTGTATGTTATTGAATCTAATGTACTTGTTTCCCATTACATGCAATTACACTTTTACTTACACAGCTGTCAGCCAACCTGTTGCAACTGTAAGAAGACATGCTACCCTTTCAAAGGTAAACTTCTATGTCATGAAATGTGTATGGTAGCATGACCATATGAACTGTGAGTGAACGGAACTTATGAAAACTGTAGAATAAGAAAATAACAGAAGAATTCAAAGAAGAGACAGCAGGACAAAATACAGAAAAACCCTCAGTTCCCCTGAATGGGCCATGCTGAAAGCCATCGTATGAGCCACTGATCCGGTATCAACGTCAATACGGGATGCTCTTATACGGTAAGGATCCCCGCAGACCGGCTCATTCAACCGTAACAAAGAAAGCAGCCTCACCTCCTCCTCCTCGGCCCGTCTCAGCGTCTCGCTGGCGAACTTCACGCACTGGGTCATGAGCGTGACCAGGGCGGTGTAGCGCGTTCGCAGATCCATGAACTGTCGGGTGAGAAAAGACACAAACGTCCAAAACGTTTTACGCTTGGACGGCTCGAGCCACGAGGAGTTGCGCTGTAAGTTCCATGGCTTACCTCCTGCTGGATGGCGTCGGAGGAGTTCTGCATCCTGCGTTTCTTCAGAGGAGATTTATGCTGGGAGTCCACCATGGCTCTGTAGGTCATCAGCTGAAGCTCGTAATCCTAAAATAAAAGAAAGCACAGGAAAACGTTGAACGATGAGAGATTGCAAGGTACTTTCTCATGTGTGCTTGTGGTCATTTGTGTAGTCGTCGTACTCACTTTGACAGCAGAGGAGTACTGCTCCGAGTGCTTCTGGCATTCTGTTATCCTGCTCTGTTTTTGCTCGATTTCCGCAACCAGAACCTGAAGAAATATACAGCATATTATGGTTGATTATTATTGCAATGCAACCTACAGTGTTTTTAGATGCACAGTATTATTAAGCCGGTAGAGGTTAGGCGTCTTGCTGTGGAATGCCTACAGGTAGACCGATGAGATTGGGGTTTGGACCCACGACTAGCTGGGACATAAATGAAACGCTGCATCTACCTTCTTCCGGCTGAATTGTCAACCATGCCATCAGAGCAACACCCAGGGTCCTACCTTCTGAGTGTTGAGCAGCTCAGCCAGAGCCTTGCTGTCTTCGGGTTGGTTCTCCTGGGCTTTAAGCTGGGCGGCCTCCATGTCCTTGACCCACTCGTCCAAACTGCTGAACGAGTCTTTGTAGTATTTCAGAGACTTGCTGATACTTTCCAGTTCCCGAAGCCTAAAATCAAAATAAATAATAAGGAACATTGTTAAGACAAAATAATTTCATTGACATTTTTACAATTACATTTCGTCACTTAGCAGCCACTTCTATCCAAAGCGATTTACAAGTGAGACAACAATCAACAGATACAAACAAAAGTTGTGTAGTGTAGCTAAAGCAACCAGGAGGTGTTGTTCTCCGAACCCAAACCACCGACCTGTTGTCGATCTGGGAGTGAACGCTGTGCCATCTCTCGCTGAGCTGGTCGGCCTTCTCACGGTGCCAGTCCAGGTCAAAGTCCCGCTCGTTGTGGACCTTGAACATGCGCTCGCTGATGCTGCGCGCCTTCTTCAGCTCGTCCTCCATGTCGTGGAAAACCTCCTGCTGCTCGTCCATCTCTGACCGCCAATGCTGGGAACGAACCAAGAGCCATTACAAAATGGGTCATGCCAACCGATATCAGTTTGCAACTTAAGTTGATGTTTTGGGGACTTTAATTGCAGACTCGGCTTCTGCAAACAAATCAATAACCAATTTGGAAGGTGGTCATACCTTGAGTGTGCTGATGACCGTCTCGATGGATTTGAGGTCACAGTTGACCGCGTCCTCCTCGTATAGTTTGGACTCGAAGACCTTGACCAGGGCGTCGGCTCTCTGGCTGTTCTCCACCACCAAGCTCACCGTCTTCAGTCTGCGTGGCGGGGAAGAACGACATGCCTTTAGTCGAGAGGTTACCAAAGCGACTGTGCAGTAAAATAGTAGGACATACATTCTCATTGCCATTACTAGAGAATGAGCATTCTCTGTGTGTATTGGCCATCGATAAAGTGTTCCCTCTTCTTCAGATGCAATGGTCAAATGACAGACATGGAATGTAGGCAAGCCATCTACAAATGATGGTCCATGTAGTAGAAAAAGTCGATTGTGGTATTCCCCATCATTGGTATCATTATGCTAGCAATGATCCGATCTCTCCGATGTAGGTGTCGACCTTCTGCTTTTCTCGGTACCCAGTCGTGACCCTCGTATGTGTCGTGCCTTAAAATATGTTTTTAATTGTGAACGCCCCCTAGGGAGGCTGACGAACAGCCCGGGACGAGTCAGGAGTCAGGCCTCTGCGGACGTCTTACTTGTCCATGAAGATGGAGGACATGGAGTAGACCTGGCCCATGTTCTGCACCAGGACCAGCAGCTCAGAGGACAGCGTGGGCAGCGAGGGGAAGGTGGACGCCTGCTTGAGGAACACCTCGCACTTCTCCTTCATCACCTCCAGGTCCCCCTTCAGCTGGTCCAGCTCACTCATCTTCTTCTGTGAGGGGAGGAGATCGCAGTCACTCCATTGGTCAGTATTTCTTTTCGACAAAATCCCCCACCAAAATAAGTTTTTCATAAGCTTACATTGTGGTTAAGTAGTGTGTCGTCTTTGTTGTGTTTAAATTGACCTCTCAAATGCATTTCATTGATTGTGGTTTTGGTGTTATTGTTGGTATTGTGCAACACATTGTATTTAATGTTCTCGTATTGTGTTTTTCCCCTTTGTATTGCAGTAAATCAGCAAAAAGTGCTCTACAATAGATTGATTGATTGACATAAAGAATGACGTCCATAAATACATTAAGGGAACGAAAACAAAATTACTACCGTTATTTATTTGGTGTATTCGTGTATTTGTGTATTTGGTGTATTTTGCGGTGGAGGTGCGTACCTCCTGCTCGCTGATGCGCAGCTGGCTCTGCTCCAGGTCGTCCCGGTCCAGGGGCGTTCTGATCTTGCGGATCAGGTGCTCCTCGTGAGCCTCCAGGTGCATGCGGAAGTTACGCACCTCCGAGATGTAGTGGTTGTACTGGGACTCCTCGTGCTCCTCTGGAGGCACAAGGGGAGAGGTGGAGGATGTTGAGTAAATGAGTATTAAATTACATAATAAAAATTATCTATATATTTTTTTTTTAAATAGATTAAGTTCATATCTAAGTTGGATCGTATTGAATTTAATACATTGAATGTGTGCCCACCATGTATTTGTATTAATTTACTAATAAATGAAAGTAACATAATAACATTATATATATCTTAAACTTGAATGTAAAAAATATACATGAAAAAACCTTGATATTATAGTGCAACTTATATTTATGTCAAGTCAAATAAATTATTATTTGCTATACATAAATTATACATAGCAAAGGGCATCATAGTCAGTCCATACACGTATGACACCCAGTAACTTCTGAAACCCAAATCCACCACTAGGTGGCACTGCTGTCCCAGAACAACACCGAGCTCAACGTGACGTACCGTCCGCCCCGCCCCGCCTCGAGGGGCTCAAACCCATCTGAACCAAATGGAATTAACTCTGCGGTTAAACGGCTTTCAGGGGCATGCGTCCCCCTCCCTCTTCCCTAATGAACGGGGGAGGTGTGTGTGGGGGGGGGGGGGGGGTAGAGAGGGGGCCCTGCCTCTCTCAGCCGAGCGGAGCAGCTCCTCGTAGTACTGCTTGCAGGCCTCCACCTCGCGCTCCGAGTGGGCGCGGTCCGCCACCGTGAACACCTCCGACTCCTCGCTGTCCGCCAGGAACTCCTCGAAGTGGGAGTCCAGGTTGCTGAGCACCTCCTGCTGGTGGGCCCCCGACAACAGGGTCTTCACCTGGGGGGGGGGGGGGGGGAGAGAGAGGGGGGGAGAGAGAGAGGGGGGGGAGAGAGAGGGGGGGGAGAGAGGGGGGGGAGAGAGGAGAGAGAGGAGAGAGGAGAGAGGAGAGAGAGAGAGAGAGAGAGAGAGAGAGAGAGGGGGGGGGGGAGAGAGGAATGAGAGAGAGAGAGGGAGAGAGAGAGAGAGAGAGAGAGAGAGAGAGAGAGAGAGAGAGAGAGAGAGAGAGAGAGAGAGAGTGAGAGTGAGTGTGTGTATGTGTCTGAGTGTGTGTGTGAGTTTGAGTGGGTGTGTGTGAGTGCGTGAGTGCGTGTGTTAAATCGGTTAAGAAATGACTCAACACTTGAGTGACGTTCTCGCTGTATCCTTTCCTGCAATTAGTTTAATGGACTCTACGATGACGGCGTATTGGGTTTTGATGTGATGCACACGGTTCTGCAAAGCTGTGTGCATTCTCCCCTTTGGAATAAAATACTGTATACCCTTGTATTATATTTGATGGAGGATATATCGTCCCCAACTCAGGAACCCCCCCCCTATTTGAACTCCAGCTCCCGGTAGAGAGCATCTGAGGATACTGCGAACCATCTGAGAACATATGGGCCTGATTTTAAACGTACCGAAGCCACGTTCCAGTTGCGGATGGCGCGTATGTCGGCCATGAGGTAGTGCCAAGACACCACGCTCTTCATGTTGACGTGGGAGTGGTGCCACAAAGACAGAACGTTCTGGTACGTCTGCTCGATCCTGCAGGGAAAACAATGACAATAATTATAAGAAGAAGAAGAAGTCGAGATTGGATCAGAGATAATAATAATGATAATAATAATAATAATAATGCAT
>NC_079426.1:2708076-2835576 GCF_026213295.1 Gadus chalcogrammus
AACCCACCTCTATCGTGGGCCTGGCCGGGTGCTGCTCCAGCATCAGGCTCTCCGCCTTGTCCTGCACCGACTTGATGGCCTCCTCCTTCTCCTCCAGCTCCCTCATCAGGTCCTGCCCACCGGAGGCAAAAACACACACCGTCAATGCTCCGCCCGCAGACGCCTAATACCAGCATGAAAGCCCAACGAGACACTCCCTCCTGTCCGATTAGCTGGCTTAATAGCCGTGCTAAATGTAGACGGTGCTTTTCCAACCCGGCTGCTAGCCTGGAGGTACCTCAGTCAGCAGGGATGTTTTGTTTTATGCCTCGTAATAAATCCTGTGTGATGTGCTTCAACATGTTTAACCCCCCCCACCACCACCCTCCCAACAGCCCTATCGGCTATCAGTCACTGTAGCAAAAATAAAGCGAGTGAACTGGGGGCAGCGTTACAAAATGGAGTTCGTTGCGGGTCACGGCCCGGTCGCTTACGGCGTGGTAGTCCCGTTTGTTGTTTATGTTGCCGTTCCGGTCGCTCCAGTCGAAGGCCACCTCCTCCTCCTCCTTCTCGTTGAGCCAGATGAGCTCCTGGGTGGCCCGCGATACAAAGTCGTGCAGCTTCTCCAGGTTGCTCTGTCTCTTCCTCGAGCAGTTCTGCCGGGCGGGCGTGGAGGAGAATATGAGGCGTCAGGTTTGGTTGTCAGCCATGCAAATGCTTGAATCATGATGCGATGATTCAATATTGACCGTTAACTCACCAGTAGTTTCTCGTAATTGCTCTCTAAGTCGCTCAGTTTTTCTGAATATCGGTGTTTGAGGGGAACGGTCATCTGGAACTAAAACAAAACAAAACAACTGGTTAAAATCATCATCATCACATAACATCTCGGGCGTGGAAGGCTCTGGGTGCTGAGATTGCAGCCCCGTGCAACATATAACGGGTCTATCACACATTACGTCAGCCCGTTACAGGAGGCTTTCCAACGCTGTGCAGAACTCACCTCGCTGTGCTTGGCTTCCTTCAGACTCGTCTGGAATTCTTCGATGGCTTGATGCACGCTTTTGAAATCGTCTATTTGCGTTTCCACACTCGGCAGGTCCGTGCCCCACTCCCCGCGGTCCACTTGTACCTTCAGAGACAGAAGAACACTCTAAATCAATCAAATGCTCTCTCTTGCTTTTTCATCGATGATTAAAGAAAATCGTCTCCTAACAACGCTGACGAGGCCATGGCCGAGCCAGAGTCTGTTGCCCGAGCAGCCGCGGTGGCCTCACCTGCATCTCCTCCACCCAATTCAGAAGGTCCTGCACAAAGTTCATGTTGGCCTCTCCCTCCGTCATGTCGGTGTCCAGCAGCGACGGCTTAACCATGGGCTTGAGGATCTGCGCGTGCTTCAGATGCTGGAGGGACATGGGCTCCATGCCGCCGCCGCCGCCGCCGCCGCCGCCGTCGCCGTCGCCCCCCATGGACTGCGGCTGCAGCCCGGGGGTCAGGGCGGGGCCGAGGCCGGAGGAGGTGAAGGTGGACCCGGCTCCGGCGGCTCCGCCCGGGCTGAGGGCCGGGTTCGCGTTCTGGGCGAAGTTGAGGCTGTTGCTGATGCCCGAGATCATCCGCTTCGTCTGCTCAGCGGTCAGCGTGCGGCCCTGGTTGTACACGGACGAGCACTCGGTCCTCAGGGAGAGCAGGTCGTCCCGTAGTTTGGACACTCTGGTGGTCGAACGGGGGGCGGGGGGGGGGGGGGGGGGATGAACACAGACGTGATGAGCATGAGGTCTCCCCCGGTTCACGCGGTGCATCTCACGGGGGTAATGTGTGGAAGCGAGTATGAACGCGAGGAGCCTCGTACCTCTGGACAAGTTGATCGGCGAAGGGGAACTTCCCGTCCAGGAGCATTTGGATGTCCATCACCTGTTGTCGGAGCGTGTTCTCACACTCCAGGAGGTAGCCGGCGATCTCCGCCTCGTTCTGGAACTGGATGCCCGCCTCCAGGCGTTTAGCGTCCTGCGGCGCCCGGGAGAAAAACACACGGAGAAGGATCGTTCCCAAAGCCCCGTGAAGAAGAAGGGAACACCACGAGGCCAAAAAAAACGAACACGAATCACGTTGCGTGTTTTCGTTTCAAGAAACGGATACTCACAGACTGCAGGGCGGTCTTGGCCAGCGACAGCTTGTCTTCGCCGTTCACACAGTCTCGCTGCACCCGGTTGGCGATCTGTTGCAGCATCTCAAGCCTGAGAAAAAAAAACACACAAACACAAAAAAGAGCGAGGGTTAGCCTTACTTCACAGATTCACAAAGAAACCCGGAAAGCTGAGTCTCCTGTGAGCCACGGACCCCGCTGACCTCATGCCGTAGTGGTGGTTGTTATTGAGAAAGAAAGGGCTGCTGGAGAGAAGGGGCTCCATCCCGCCGCCCACGTACACGCTCTCTGCGGAGCCCAGGCTGGCCAGGGTGCTGCTGCTGATCGATGACACCCCACTGAGGTACGCTAGGTTGCCGTTCATGGTCGCACGGCTGTCCTATCTATCCCTCTACCTATCTCTCCGCGGATCTAGAGCAGGGAGACCGACGCCCGGCGGGACACAGAGCATAGCCACGGCGAGCGCTCCGGGAGCCTTCTGCCAGCCGAGCGCCTTCGCCCGCCCGTATTTATAGCGCCACGACAAGTCCACACACAGCCAGATGAGGAGCCAGGGCTGCAAGGAACCTCCCCATCCTGGGGAATGAGCGCCCTGGGGGGGTGATGGCGTTGGCTGTAGATACACGCTGATAATCGCTGCAGGTTGGAACAGGGACCTTGGACAGGAGGTGCCGTTTTGTGGAATGCGTGGCCTGAGATCCGTGTTTTCACTCTCTGGCACCTTCTTCACCTGCACACGCCCCGCGCTGCTCGTGTTTTTGTTATCTAACTATCCGTTGGATAGGACGCTGTGGGAACGCGAGACGCCCGCGCTGAAGGATGGACGCTGAGAGGCGGCCCTGCGGTTTGTAAACAGGATCTGCCTGAACCCCCGTAGCAGAGCAGACCGCATACTGTCTGTATTTATTGAAGTAAGAAAATATATGTAATGTGTACTTTCACAACTACACAAACACACTGCACCCGCGAGGTAGTTCAAGATCATGGAAGGCGTCGTCAAGTTATCCTTTATTGTCCCGTTTTTTCCGGGGAGATTCTTTCGTTCTTTCCGACCCATCCGGGAGCCGGTGAACACATACACACTTACACACACACACACACACACACACACACACACACACACACACACACACACACACACACACACACACACACACACACACACACACACAGACACACACACAGAGGAGTGACCTTGTCAGAGGTGCACACACACCGGCACACCCAGAGCAGCGGGCCGCCGCAGGGCAGCGCCAGGGGGGCAGGTGGGGGCTTCAGGTGCCTTGCTCGAGGGCACCTCATCCGAGGACGGAGGAGAGTGCTGCACAACTACTCCCCCCTCCACTCCCCCCCCGTCCACATTTTTCAAATCCAATGCCATCTTCAAACACTTTTGAAGATGGCCACCAGCCGTTTGACACAACAACCTTATCGACTAAGATAAGGCGATTCCAAAGACCCGTGATAAGGATGTAGTTAACCCAGCCTCCACCCACCTCTCCACCTCCGGTCGGAGGCTCTTCTCCCGCTCCAGCATGGCTACGATCAGCTTGCCCCATTCCTTCTCTATGTCGTTGGGGTGGTGGCCGGCGGGAAGCTGGATACGGCCAAACTCGATCCACACCTGCCACGAGACGCACCCCACACGCACACATACCACACACACACACACACACACACACACACACACACACACACACACACACACACGTACCAACACACGCAGACACATGCACGCACGCACACATACCACACACAAAAGGTTCCATGGATACACACAAACACACAATTTCAAAACATGTTACTAATGTACTACATAGGTCATTGGGAAATATTATGACCTTCGTGACATGTTCAGCCTTCGACTGTGGTACTGACCTCAAGCATCTCATAAAGATGGTTGATTTTGGTCTTCTCGTTCTCCTTCAGTGGGATTTCATGTTCTTTAAACTGTAAATACTGTGTATAAAGTGCCTGCAAGATAAGAATGATACTCAGTTAAAAGGGTCATATACAGTATTTCAATATTCAAATTGAAAGATTAGAATACAGAAAACTGAGCCTTTCGAATAATAATTGGTACTCAATTAGCACCAAATAATAAAAAAATACTGTAAAAAAAAACACCTATTTACGGCAATGAATCTAACTACCAAACGATGTAATCCTACACATCTTAGCGGCGCTAAAGTGAGAGCGGTGCCTGCTCGGCTGGACTGCCTACCTTGAGTTCAACAGGGTTGTTGGGGAATGCTCTGTCTGACATTACAGTCACGTTGTGTTTGATCCACTGGCTGAGGTACTTGATCATGTTCTGGTACTCCACCCACTTAATATCCACGTCCTGTTTGGAACAACACAACCGTTAGATATGCCGTTAGTCATCATCGCTCTCTCTTCAGGGCAGAAAGGGTTCAAAGGTATAAGGTTATACATCGACGGGGAACATGTTTTTGTTTGCTTGTTTGTTTGACCCACGTTAGCGTTGATACCGTCACCCCCGTCGGGGACCTTGGGGAAGGAGTCGTACAGCGTGGAGACATACGTTATCACAGACTTCTCATCCGGAGACTGGACGTCAACATCTAACCAGAGAGAAGAAGAAAGAAGACGCGCCCGTATTATAATCAAAACATACCGATATATAATCTCTCATCTCCGAGAATAACTCCATGAAAGAAAATACACTCCTACTGTACTTTAACAGTGAGCAGGTTGAGGAGCCATGATGATGGGAGGACAATGATGCTGAGGTGGACGGTGGTGAGAATGGGGATGGTGAATGTAGTGTGAGTGGATGAATATAGTATGAGTGGATGAATGCAGTATGAGTGGATGAATGTAGTATGAGTGGATGAATGCAGTATGAGTGGATGAATGCAGTATGAGTGGATGAATGCAGTATGAGTGGATGAATGCAGTATGAGTGGATGAATGCAGTATGAGTGGATGAATGGGGGCTCACCCTCGGGGTCCAGCAGCCTGGCCACGCCCAGCTGCTCTGCCGCATCGAAGGCCTGCTCCAGATTGGACCGGTTGGACTGGGTCGACACCAGACTCATGTCCACCAGGTCGGGCCTGAGGAGCGGACAGACGGACAGACAGACAGACAGACAGACAGACAGACAGACAGACAGACAGACAGACAGACAGACAGACAGACAGATAGGAGGACAGACAGACAGACAGACAGACAGACAGACAGACAGACAGACAGACAGACAGATAGGAGGACAGACAGAAAGATAGGAGGACAGACAGACAGACAGACAGACAGACAGACAGACAGACACAGACAGACAGACAGACAGACAGACAGACAGACAGACAGACAGACAGACAGACAGACAGACAGACAGATAGGAGGACAGACAGACAGACAGACAGACAGACAGACAGACAGACAGACAGACAGACAGACAGACAGACAGACAGACAGACAGACGGACAGACGGAAAGGCAGACAGACAGACAGTCAGACAGAACAACAGACAAACGAACAGACATGGGGAGGGACAAAGGATGGAAGGATTAACAAACAAAGCTTAGTTAAAGTTAAAGCTTTGTTAAAGGAGAGAGAAATTATATTGATAAACAGATCAAAGGATAGGGAGCAATCTTTGAATTGTCCAATTGTTTACTGGTAAATTAATTAGACGTACAGTGGAGCTAATTGAATCTGCATGGTGGCTATGTCCATGAAATTGTATGAGCATTCGTCTGATCTATTATGAATGCTCTTGAATACTGGCCAGTGCGATCAGAGGTATGTAAATATTTTGGCAAAAGCATGTGGGAATACTCGCCAGAGAGGAAATGCCTCGGTCATAAGCAGAACCAGACAGCAGGGAAACATCTCCTTATTTGCTCAACTGCCAGCGGTTAAATAAGCAGCAAACGTTTGACCTTGAACCGAACGTTTGCCTGCCCTCTTCCATCCTGGAAACGCTTCTGACTGATTGCCTGTATACAAAATAACTGTGTGCTTCTGTGTGTGTGTGTGTGTGTGTGTGTGTGTGTGTGTGTGTGTGTGTGTGTGTGTGTGTGTGTGTGTGTGTGTGTGTGTGTGTGTGTGTGTGTGTGTGTGTTTTTATGGGTGTATTTGCATGCGCAAGTGTGTGCAAATGAGCCAGTATACTCTGGCTCTGGCCACGCTCACCACAGCCTTGTCAGAGTCGTCACAGTACATACGATTGTTTTGATATTACAAAATACTTGATCGAAACATTTGATATGCAAAAACGATTATAAACCGAATCATGTCCATTGCCGGGCCGCAATGGGCAAAATGAAACCCACAAGAAACAGCAGCATGCATCCAGCACAGCAATGATAACATCATCTAAGAATTGCCATCATGAGGAAGTGATTTATCAGACCATTGAGTTCAGCACAACAGCAGTGCCTGTACTTGTGTTACCAGACCAGTGAGTTTAGTCAGCAGTGCACAGCTGACCCCTCTGAAGAAGAATGCAGGAAGTAGTCGAAACATGTCATAGATAAAAACTAAGAGATACTAGTCTGTTTACATGAACATATCAATTAATATATCCAGTTAGATTAAACCTTTTCAAGTTGGCAGTGGCTGTATTTGTGTCACCAGACCAGTGAGTTCAGTACAACAACAGTGTCTGTATGTGTTACCAGACCAGTGAGTTCAGTACAACAACAGTGCCTGTAATTGTGTATGATTTGTGTATGATTTGTGTCACCAGACAGTGAGTTCAGAGCAACAGCAGTGTCTCTATGTGTCATCAGACCAGTGAGTTCAGAACAACAGACAGCAGTACCTGTAGTTGTGTATGATTTGTGTTACCAACGAGGCAGTGAGTTGGGCACAACAGCAGTACCTGTATTTGTGTATGATTTGTGTTACCAACGAGGCAGTGAGTCGGGCACAACAGCAGTACCTGTATTTGTGTATGATGGCGTTGAAGAGCCGGCCGTCCCTCCAGGAGGTGGTGAAGTTGTCGCAGCGTACCCCAACGTAGCCGTCCGTCATCTGCTTGGACCAGAACAGAAGCCTCTCCTTGGCCGTCATGTCCTCGGACTGGCCTGCCACGTGGATCTCAGAGATCTGGGGGTCACACACAGAGGGGGGGACACAGATTAGATACCATCATGTGGTCCTAGGAGATCTGGGGGTCACACACAGGGGGGGGGACACAGGTTAGATACCATCATGTGGTCCTGGGAGATCTGGGGGTCACACACAGGGGGGAGCTCAGAGATCTGGGGTTTTTACACAGGGAGGGCACAGGTGAGATACCTGCCGCACACTGTATGTACGGGCTATTTTATGGACATGACAGGAAAGATAGATAGGAAGGCTGGTGGCATAGGACCACAGGTGTACTGGTAGCACATCAGGTATGTTGGATTCTATTCTTGAAACAGACAAATAAACGATCGAAAAATATAAAAAAAAAATATATATATGCAATTGAAAATAAATAGGTTTAGTAAAGGGAGTATCATGGCTTGTTATTACAGAAAAAAGGTGTTGCTTTGTCCATTCAATCATGTTTTCCATCGTAATTGTTTTGATGAATGTTTTGGGTGCATCTGTTTGCTAAATAAACTCACTGGGAGCATAAGCCCTGTTGATGACTCTGTCTTACCACTGGCCATGGCCTTTGAGTAGTAATAATTATGTATGAGGTGATGCCCCAAACGCCCCCCCCTCCTCCCTTACTCTCCTAAAATCACCCCTCATACGTACTTATTGAATGCTGTGTCCTAGCACTTAAACGTAGCACTTAGCATCGTGTAGCATCTTAGCCCAGCTATCTTGTTGAACACAAGGAAGGGGTTAACCTAGCATTGTTAGTGCTGGGCACTTGTACTATGAACATCCTTACAGTAGCTACAGCGATATATTGTTGTTTCTTTCTTCTGATCAATGTACTTATTCTAGTAAGAAGCTTTGGATAGAAGCGTAAATGTAAATGTACCGGTAAATGTAATAAAGTGTGTCTTATGCGACTAATGTTCAAAAGCTGGTTTATGTAACTTATGGTCACTGAATGGTTTTATCACAATTTGATAAAGACTGGCTTTGAAGACATAATAGGTAACGCAACACTGCAAATCAATGTTTCACAATTGATCTCATGAAACCTTAATTCGCAGACCTCACGTGATTCTTATACACTCACTCTTAAACATCCACATGAAGACTTATTCAATGATTTTTGTGTTAACATGAAGGAGCTCATTTCTGCAATAAACTACTATGTCTCAGGTAAAACTTTATAGGACTTTATGGGATGTAACATGTTTGTAACAAACACAATTCACCAGATAAAACATTAACTCTATTAAAGTAAACCTGACGTTTAAATAAATACCCGGTATAAATCAGACCCTAACCCTAACCCCTGACCCTAACCCTGCTATACATTTCATTTTATTCCCTTCTTGGAATCGTTTAATAGCCACTTTTTGGTTTAAACAGCATCAAACCCAAACAGTGTGCCAACCATTAGCACCATGCTTGAATACACATAACCACATGACCAAATCAACAATTCCAGTGCAACTTTTACTAGCTAGCAGATATTTATGACTAAGTCCGGCAATCAAAATGTCAAGAGTGTTCAAGGACCACTCAATCATTCACGCAACTTTATGATGCCAATTGGCAAACTTTCAATCGTAATATCAAGATTGTATCCACAATAGTTGGATGAATACAAATGCCCTCATCTCGAGAAGTCATTGTGGAATCCAACTTTTCTCTCCGACTATAATGCACTACCTTCTTTTGACATAATTCGATTCTCAGGTTATACCTCAGGGTTTGTTTTGCATGTTGTAAAAAATACAGTGGTTGTTATGTTCTATTGCATTAACTATGTATGAGGCCTACTCATTCTCAGCGGAAACATTTTTCCTAGTCCCAGTGGTGAAGCAAAGGGTATCCAAGGAGCTCAAAGCTCACACTGGTTGTGCAGAAAGTTTGGCTGGAAGAGTACTTTGGTATGTGACTTTGTAAGAACACGATTAACCCAGCATGGAATGAGTGTCTCCACTTAAACACAAAGGATTACCGCTCACCAGCCAAAACAATCATTAAACAAATCCCCCATCAGCCTGCACCCAAATAAAAACAGTAAGGCCTAGATCAGCCATGATATTTCTTTTTTTTTTCACCACGATCCACCGATCCCAACGCCAGACACACTCACGTATCCTGGTCATCATGTCTATAATGAACATGTACTTAAACGTTACCTCGTGGTTGGCAGACATGCCCTGGC
This sequence comes from Gadus chalcogrammus, assembly GCF_026213295.1. NCBI lineage: Eukaryota > Metazoa > Chordata > Actinopteri > Gadiformes > Gadidae > Gadus > Gadus chalcogrammus. The sequence continues at coordinate 2,717,461 of NC_079426.1, forward strand.
CAAAGGCTTGTGCACGGTCTCCATAACCACAGCGGGAGCTGGCTCTCCCTCTCCCCCTGAGCACTCTGCCGTTCCTCTGCCTCGTTTCAGTGGAAAAGTTCTCCTCGCTCTCCTCCACACGAGATCCTCCACATCCTCCTGGACTTCCGAGCGGAGTCTGCTCCGCTGCTCCTAAACTCGCAGCTCTCTTCGGCCCATGCCACGGCTGGCAGACGCTCTTCCCTCCTCGTCCTCCTCCACCTCCTCCACCCTCGGAGCGGAGGTGAGCGGCAGCGCCGGGCGTTTCACCCACAGACGTCCTGGCTCCATGGACCTCCACCCGATCGGTTGAAGCCGATCCTCCATAGCTCTGGGTTCCTTCGGTCGCCCCAGAGCCTGATTCAGTACGGGGCTCCGCGACGCGGACACCTCCGACGCCGGCGCCGCCTAGCTGGCCTCCAACCGGCTCCTTGGCCGAGGTCCTGACCCCGCCTGGGAGTGGACCCTCTGCAGGGCGGTCGTCGGTGGCGTGCCGGAGCTCCGGACCATCCGTGGGGTCCACCGCGGCGGGCGATGGGGGCTCCTCCCCAGGCTGAGGGACCTCCGATTTCCTCTTCTTCCTCTGGAAGTAGCGGCGTCCCTGGTGCTCTTTCTGTCCGCTGGGGACGAGGGGAGCCTTCCTGGGGTCCACGTAGTAATCCTCTTTGGGGGACCGCACGCAGCCACACGCGTTGTTGCCCATGTTGGACGTCCATACGCTGGCTCAAAGGAGACAGGACACGCGGCACGCCGAAGCTTCACCTGGTACCCAGTGGAGCCACGTTTACATGTCCCACGCACCCGTGTCCCTTCTCTGTTTACCTCGCAACAAGAACGGATCCAGCGAGAGTCAGGCAACCGGTCGAGCACATATTTTAACCACACGCTCTTGGAAAACCGCACAGTGTCTGGGCTTTCCTGGTTTGTTTTCCGTCCTCTCTTAGAAACGCAGTCAGCACTCACTCTCTGGATCTCTCTCTCTCTCTCTCTCTCTCTCTCTCTCTCCCCCACTCTCTCTCTCTCACCGTCGCTCGCTCTCTCTCCCTATTGCCGGCTTCCCCTCCGTCTCTGGAATCTATCCCGACCTTTGAAACTTTTTCTCCAAATCAGCTAATCCAGTACAAACGCCATAAAGGCACGAGAGGCCGGCCCATCCCAGGGCTGGTCAGCCGCCTAGCCGAGCGAGAAGGAGAGACCGACCGACCGACAGACAGACAGACAGACAGACAGACAGAGGAGACTTGCGGACTGACCGGCTTCTAGCGCTGCGCCGTCATGCTCGCTCAGAGTGTAAACATGAACCGACACCACTATGACACCAAATATCTGCCGGAGCTGGTTTCCCGTCAGAGTCGCAGTGTTTGCGTGTTTTGCGTGCGACAGTGAAAGCCAACGCAGGGCAGTTTAACAAAAAAAAAAAGGAAAAGGTTGACGGACAGGCTTGTAAATCAAACCAGAGTTTCGCCAGTCGGAGGGGCCCACTATTATGGTGGCCCGGGATAACCGAGCTCAGCAAAGTCTGGCGGCCCTCATGGGATCAGCAGGACAGGCCGGTGTAGGGCCATCGTATAAAAGCTTTGAAAAAAAAGCCACCAGGCTGACAAAAGCCCGACTAGGCCGGCCGGTGGTGGTGACACACAATAGCATAGGCTGGTGGAGGGAGCTTTAGCCTCCCTGGTTTGAGTCAACACTCTTATCTGAACAAATCACTAACATAGCAGGTCAATGAGAGAGGCAGGGGAGGGGGAGGGCGTGGGGGGGGGGGGGGGGGACCAGGAAGTGAGTCATTCGCAAATAAACATCACACGTGTTAGCTGACGTTGCTGTCGATTACCCATGCCTCTTTCCCCAGGGAGCTAAACCAATGAGACGTCACTCAAGCCCCACAGCGCCATTGCAGGTGGTATAGTTAATAGCGCCGCGTGGCTAAGCTAAAAATAGAAGTGTCACCGTTGCCCCCGGCGATATACTAGAGGCCAATGACGTTGTTGTTGTTCAAGGTGAGTCAGGCCCTGTGAGCTACGACAGTTTAAAGCGGACTGACCTCTACCGGACCGACCGCCCGACCAAGATTCTCTACAGCCTACATTCGTTTTTCATTTGGGTGAATAAAGTTTCGGGCTAAATAAAGCCCCGGAATCTATTTATGTGTGCCTCATCATCCGATCGGATGCTTTGACCTTGTCACATGATATATTTTGGTGTATATTGTGACCTCTGTTGAAGTTATCAACTAATATAAATTTAAAGTAAAATAATAGCAACGGAGATGAATTCCCCACACATGAGGGTAAGCATGAAGAAAGTCCACATGTAATCAAATACAGACAAATAAACACAGGCTACACATACAGTAAGTACAGGCTACTCTGCCCGTAGAGGAGTTTTCCCACAGGTCTTTTGGGAAAGCAGTTTTGAGCTTGAGAGTTGTTTACACAAAACTTACAAAAAAGCTTTTTCAGGGGCATATTTGACCTCAATGAGATCATATTTTGATTTATTAAAAAGGTGGTGGTGGGATTGCCTTGAGCCCTGCATGTTCCTCCCAACCAGCTGCGCTCGGGACTTTAACTGTAATAACCCAAAGTGGAATCTGGTGTGTTTATGCCCTGACACTTTAACCGCGTCCCTGGTACTGTTTCAAGAAGAAACAGGCCCATCGCGCCTGGATCGAACGCTGAAGGGCGTGGGGAGACTGACAGAGACAAGTGTGGACGGCACCCAGCCAAGCTGCCATGCCGTCTCCTCTACAGGCCAAGACAGATCAACGGAGAAGATGCTTTACTTTGACCCCCTTTTTTTTTTTTCACTTTTACTCCAATGCATCATCCTACAAAGACATTACGATGTTGATCTACTTATAGGATTTATACGATGGGCATAACTATGAGCTTTGAAATGAATGGATGCTTTTGGACTTTATTGATATCTAAAATATATTTTAATTTATTTTTTTCACCGTTCACCTTTAGGTAAGACTATGGCACGAGCTAATCAAATCGATTCTACTAAGATACCTGTCCTTCCACAGTCTTGCACCTGTCAAAACATGATCAATCAAACGCGGGCTGATTTGAGGAGACAGATGGGCCAGATTAACTGCATCGAGGCTTCAGTGAGCGGTATGCCCCGGACTGACAACTAGTGAGGGTCCATGATCGAGAAGCTGGGCTGACAGTGTGAGACACAGCGTTTAATAACTCCAATTTATATTTGATTCTTGTGGATACGTGCCATTTCTGGAATGTAAACTGAAGCTATCACAGGCAAAGACATCGTTTGTACTTCAGGGAGTGGCATCACGATGTGCAGACCAGCCACAAGATTTTTTCTGAAATATTTGAATACTACGAGTGCTCCAAGTAAAATATGTTGCCCTATGAATACTATGAAAGCAAATCACATACTGATATGACTCCCAGCAACACAGCATGAAACAAGATGCGACCAGTCTTCTCAATACCTTCATTAATTTGTATGCATTATATAGAGACATAAAAAAACACACGGAGACACACAATAACGGTCATGATTATACACAGTGAAAGGTTTGTGGTAGTTCTGACCTGAAAGTGCAGAATGATGGTCCAGATTAATCCCAGGGTTAACTTCGGGTTTCCATCTGTGATGTCGTCATTCCTTATATTTACAAGTTTGACCTGAACACAAAAGAAAAAATTGGTTATTAATTTGTCTGAAACATGTCTATCTAATCTACTGCAGGCTTCTGTATTTATTTTCGGTTCATTTAACAAAAAATGAATATAAAAATTGTATTTAGTCTTACAGTGTTTTCAAATATATTAAAGGCAATTTTTCACCTCACTGCCAAAAATATAAACAGACATTAATGCCCTTATATCAAATGTCATTCAAAGTCCGGTCATAAAAACAAACGGCCACAAGATGGCAGAAGAGCCTTTCTAAAGAAACGTTACGGTCTGTTGCACTCCTTGCTCCTTGACTCATCATTTTCTACCCTGATTTCATGCTTTAAGTATAGATGACCAAACCGTTCTAAATGTTCTTTGTCTCATTTAAAGCAACCTAGAGCATCCTGTCTACCTACCTCTCAAAGAACATTGTGTGCTTGTGTATGTATCCGTGTGTTGTGTGAGTGTGTGTGTTTGAGCACGTGTGTGTTTGGGGCAGGGGGGGGTCAACAATAGAACAAGTCATTTAAATGGCGACTGTGAATCCATTGTCTCGCGCCTCGATCGACTGACGTCACATCTGGCTACAGCTGGGCTGAGCTTCACATCCTGAATAGGGGGAGCTCTCGGCTCTTTGAAAGCCAATCGATAGTAATGGAAGCCATAAGAAGTTATGGATTCATAACCATGCATGGTTTATTGATTTTACTCGGATTTCAGAAATCATAAAAAATAAATACGGTTGAATTGATTTCCTTCTGCACATGATTCATTTTTGGAGAATTATGTTTTGATTTACAAAAAATCGAAATAAATTTACTAACTAAATACTGCGCTAACCTCTGGATGGCTTTAGGAAAAATGCAGATGCTAATGCAGCACCTATTTTCAATATCTAACATTGATAACACTGTTTAGTATATGCTACACGTGAACCTCCTAAGATGGCACAATTTGAATGGTTCGCCATCTCGGGATATTGGGCAATATCCCATGATTGACATCTCAAACTCAGGATAATGTTTTCAGCGAGCTTGACGGTCTTCTCGTCATGCTAGTAAAAACAAACAACACCTCAGGCTCCCTGAATAGTGGGGAATAGTTTATTCCCCACTATTCACTTTGCCTTCGGCGAATAATTGTTCAGTATTGTTCTCATCCTCACTAAGACTGTTTTGGATCAAAGCCGTCCCGCTTAATGGCTCAATGTAAATATGACATAATCCACGAATGATGATTCATTATCATCAGATGTGACTGACTAATTGGTTAACGAGGAGTGTTCCATCGTGGTTTGAATGTCAAACCGGTAGTCCGTATCTCACCTGCCGTCTCTTTAAGTAGTCCAGGGCTATTTGTACATTTTGTAATCTGTGGAAGCGCATTCGCCCCTTCTCCCGAGGCTGTGGGTCAAACAAAATGGAAAAGGAGAAGAGAACACAGGATCAGAGTTTGTACCGTCGGACGACGGGGAGAAATGAACACATTGTAGTAGAGTGGTCGACATGCCGCTGGAGCCTTACCCACCGAGTCAAAGACATAGAGGAGAGGAAGCACAGATTAAAGCCTTCAGAGGAAGAGCTACAGCTAAAAGCCAAGACCCGTCGATGTGCTGTGTGCATAATATGCGTAGCGCTCTTTACACAATTTTTCACAAGAATTTCGTTTGGTACAAAAGGAATGAAAAATCGGAACAACGGAGGTCAAGCAAGGTTGATTTCAACATTAGAGTCTTTAACGGAAGACAACTGAAAATGACACACACACACGCACGCACACACACACACACGCACACACAATTAATTTGTGATCGGAACAATCCAACTGTTGATTGATTGAACGGTCGATGACAGGGTGCAACTACGGTGACGGTGCATGCGCACGTGCCCCACGCCAAACTCCTCGCCGACACACGCACGTGAACAGTGGGGGTCCGTGGCGTGGGGCAGTGAGACGGGGGTCAGACAAAGCGTGTGATTACAAGCCAGCGACACACACATATACACACAAACGTGCGTGCACACACAAAAACACACAAACACACACACACACACACACACACACACACAACAACAGCGAAAGGCTGTTTGTGTGTGTGTGTGTGTGTGTGTGTGTGTGTGTGTGTGTGTGGTGGAAACCGCACTCAGCCACTCTGACCGTGCACACTCTCAGACAGGAAGTCTCTCATCTTAACTAGATTCGCCCAAACCTCTCCCAGTTCTGCCCCGAGCTCATTCACCAATGAAACCACAGCGTGAGCGGGCCTCACCAAGAACCCAGCATGTGCAGCGATAGACAAACCGGATGACCTCATGGGGACTTGGATACACTGCTCAGTGCTGAAGCTTAGGATGTAAACACCCAAAAGAAAAACATGGCGGTATGTGCGCATTGTATACGCCATTCATAGTATTTCATATTCTTTGTTTCGCTTCGAGTGCCAGGCTTTTTTTTTGTTGGTTTGAACTTTCTAACAGATTTATCGGAATCAAATGTTCCCCAGGTCTTTAGATCATGAGCCATTCTCACGCTGCCAGTACGGCTGGTCAAAAGACTCTTAATAATATCATCCTTGGACACAGTTACGCCGTGATATCCTCCTCAACAACCTACGCATGATAAAGTTGCACTTACACATAAAAGGTGAACCACACCGATGACCACTTAGGCCTAGTGGGGAACAAATTGCAAAAAACCTGCTCCGTCTCGTGATACGCGACAGCTGCATGTAGTGCGGCCGTGCGCCGTGGAACGTTGTGTTGGAACAAAACACTGCTGTTAATGAACCCCACGGCCTTCTAGGTTAGTTTGTTACCAGGGGTGAGTGGGGGGGGGGTGGGTGGGGGGGGGCACACCTACCCCCTTATCATCATCCTGCGCGTGGCCATGCTGCTCAACGCCACATGCCCCTGCCGAACTCACCAACCGCAAGGTCTTCAGCAGGTCACGCTCCCGCGGCTTACCACGGCAACGGGGGGGGGGGGGGGGGGAGAGAGAGGACATGGAGCGGAAGGATGAGCAGGTTGACAGACAGACAGACAGACAGACAGACAGACAGACAGACAGACAGACAGACAGACAGACAGACAGACAGACAGACAGACAGACAGGTGGGTGGATGGACAGAGAGAGAGAGAAGGTGGATTTAGATGGTGTGCGGACAGACAGACGGCGGAAAGGACAGCCGGACAAGTGGACAGACAGACAGATTGACAGGCAGACGAGAGGGTTGACAGACAGACAGACAGACAGACAGACCGGTTGAAGAGAGGGTGGACAGACAGACAGACAGACCGGTTGAAGAGAGGGTGGACAGACAGACAGACCGGTTGAAGAGAGGGTGGACAGACAGACAGACCGGTTGAAGAGAGGGTGGACAGACAGACAGACCAGTTGAAGAGAGGGTTGACAGACAGACAGACAGACCGGTTGAAGAGAGGGTGGACAGACAGACAGACCAGTTGAAGAGAGGGTTGACAGACAGACAGACGGACCGGTTGAAGAGAGGGTGGACAGACAGATGGACAGGTGTTCAGGTTGGACAAAGAGCCCAGGGGGAAGATGGACAGGTAGACCGAGTGACACACATACGGACAGACGGATGGGACAGAGGGACAAGTCAAAGAAGGATGGGGAAAGGAGGGAAGAAAAACATAAATGAAGGATCAGGGGATTTAGGGAACAGCGGATGAAGGGGTAGAGGGAACAAGACTTAAACAAAGGAAACCAGACTGCAGGATCGGCTCTATGTGGGGTCCGAGGGACATATAACAGTCCTCTAGGGCGGGGGGAGTACATAACAGGACTGTGGATCCCACCTGAGGTCGCGCTACACTTCACCGTAGCACTGACTACCACAGTCATTCAGCTTTCGCCCATTCACGCAACTAGTAGGCATAACAACAGATAGCAAAGCGGTACGCCGCCGTTCAGTCAGAAATACACATATCATAGCCTGCCTCAATCAGAATTACAGCGTGAAAGTGAAGCTGGGTAATATAATGTAGCTCAACATGGCATTTTCTGTACATGAGCTCTTATCAAGAAAAACATTTAGTCAAAGAAGGCAAATGCAAGTTTCAGCTTTCTAGCTTATCTCCACAACAAAGTTGTTTACTTTACATTCGCAGCTACAGATTTGTAGCGTGATTCTCCTTAGGTCTAGGCTGCATAATCGGGATAATATCATGATAACATTTAGACCTTTATAGTCTGGGAGCTCCAAAAATGTAACTCACAAGACTGGCTAAACGAGTCACACTTTCATTGGAAATCTGGTAATCCTTAAATCTACTGAGGAAACCACTCAGGTTACACTGACGATTGCCAACATTCATTTGGCATTCAAGTCACAGCCAACATAACTTTCGATTTGAACGGACCAAGATTAAAGGAATAGCGCTGATTACATTAGGATTCAACATCCCCTTTTTACTACACTTCCCCGTCTAGTTAGTATGTTAACCCATCAGGTTAGCGAATTTAGATTCAGAAATATTGATATTCACATTAAAAAAAAAGATGACTTTCATAACAAGCCTGTTGGAGCTGTGCTTTGGCTAGAGAGGGGAACTCACCAGTGTGTCTCCAGACAGGACTTCCAGCAGGGAGATCAGGTTATGTCCATCTCTCAGGTCCTCGTACAGGTCATTGATATGCTTCCGGACCTGTGAGAGAGAGAGAAGACATTTACATTTACATTCAGAGCATTTAGCAGACGCTTTTATCCAAAATGAATACAAAGCAAAGCAAACGGTTCATGCACACATTCACACGCCGACGGCGGAGTCAATCATGCAAGATGACAGCCAGCTTGTCGGGAGCAATTAGGGTTAGGCGTCTTGCTCAGGGACACCTCGGCACTCTCTAGGAGGAGCCAGGGATCGAACTGGAAACTCTTCGGTTACCAGCCAACGGGCTCTACCTCCTGAGCTAAGCTAAGCCCGCAAGACAACACATGAGACACGTGGGACATCACAGTGGTGCAAGTGACTCTTCAGGGATGACAGAAAAATAAACAGTCTGATTCTAAGGTGATGCATTTATAATGTTACCTGGATGTTTGACCAAAGACCCTTCAAATGATGGCGTGATAACAAACGTATAGCAGGCAGCACACTCACACACTATGTCAGCTATGATTCCTATCATTTTGGAATACATCCTGAAACGTATTAACCAAGCCTTTTAAATAATTGTAATAAAAGATTTTTTAGTCCCCTACAATGATCGTCCCCCTGCAATTCTGCTCAGCTCAGCCTGTATAATCCTGTCCCAAAACCTCCATCAACCTCTAAAAGTCAGACATTATGATGTTTCTGCCTTTTACAATCTCTGACAACATCAACCTCACACCTCCCGCTTTAGATTGAAGATCTACATATTTCTAACGACCATGACAAAATAAAAGCATATTCCCTTTAGGCCATGTATTGTCAGTCTAACTAGCAATGTAACGCAGACTGAAAGACTGAAGTCTTTTCACCAAAAAGTATACCTTAAAACGCATCACAGTAACACAGAAGCTTTAGAACGCAATAGAACGCATCGATAGTGGCCATCACTAAAACACTGCTTAGTGACAGCGATGCAGAGAGTAAATCAACACCAGTACAATGCCTTACTTACTATGCTGTGATGCACTTACTCCTGTGCACTCGACTACCATTCATGAAAACCACTCTACTAGCCTTGTGCTATGATTCCTATAGCTCAGCATACTTTCCAGTTTTTTTGAAAAAGGAATGAGAAATAATTCAGACGAGTTCTCTTGACCACACTAAAGTATGACTATGTGTGTCTGTGTTTAATGTGCTATAGGACAACGATGGAAGTCCATTGAAGGTGAGAAAAATGTGTCTCGAAACTCGACTACAACGAACAGGAGTAAAACACAGTCGGGGTGTTGACGAAAAAGAAGGTGGAACACATAATTACGGTGGGCTTGTCCTTCAAAACGGAAACATGCACTACAATAACGCAGATGGCATATTCTATGATCTACTCTGTCAAAGGGGTCAGTAAGAAACGAAGATAAGGGATAGATTTGAGAGACAAAAGCAGAGGAGATGAGATAGGCTAATGGACACTGATACACAATCTCTCCCAATCTGTCCCTCTTGCCGCCGTTATCTCGGTTGCTGGCAGGTACGTGTGGTTGAGGTTAATTGCTTTCTGCACACGCCCCTTACATAAGACGGCTCCCCGGGGGAATGGAGGCAGATTGAGAGACAAGCAGAAGCTCCTTTGCAACCATCCGAAGGCTGTTCAGCCTCTCTTTTCCCCTCCTGTTCTCATTTAAACCTTTTCTGTCTGTTATTTTTGGTGAATGTGGTCTGCTGGACTTGATTTTGGCTTTATTATGCTTGTTTTTGCATCTTATTTTCTTGCAGTAGCTAAGGGGAAAACCCTGTCAATTGATCCCACTTGGCCAGACCCGTCGACTCTCTGGCTTTTTCTACATTGTGAGCAAATTTTTGGATTATAGAAATCGGATTTCAGTTAAACTTTGTATGGTGACTTTTGGTTGCTACTCAACTCATTTCGTTCATTCGGGGAATGAGGTTGTAACAATATTACTACCATTATACAGTAACAACCATGTCTACACCTGGTGTCCAAGTATGATGCACTACCTAACGCAAGGCTGTGGTCAGGGATAGAATGGACATAGAGACATATGGCAGAGCTGCAACTTGCATGGTCAATTAATCTATCAATTATTAAGTGCTTTAGTCTATAAAATGTTATAAATACTATAAATGATTAATTAATTAATTAGATGTTAACAGATGAATGTTTAAATAAGCAGGCAAATATTTGCATTTCTGATGCCATAAACATAAGCATTTCTACTCAAATTACAAAAATGGTTATCAAAACTTTTCAAATTGTATTCTGACAGATCATTTCAGTTTAAAATCCATTCTAAACTGGACGATTAATAGCTTTCCCAGCCACCGTCAAAAGCTATTACACCTCAGTCTGTCCTACACCTGCACTTCCTTCTTGTAATTGAGTCTGGGGGCTTTCTGCTGAAAGCCAACCCCCCCCCCCTGGATAGCAGTGCTCTGAATCGCCACACTGCCTTCCTGATGACCTGCATTGCCTCAGGCCTCTCTCCGTGCCATAATCCCCGCCCGCCGGCCACAGCTGTGCCTTCCGAAATAGACCCGCACTCCAATCGCGTTATTGGGTCAGCCAAATAGCGTCCCTGCCCCCACCCCAACCCAGCCCCCCACTATGACTCAGCACCCCAGTTCCGTACGGACGGACCCCAGGGCACAGCGGGCGATGGCAACGGCAAGCCACGACAGACACTAATCTGACAGGGATTGGGGCTGAGTAGGCCTACTCTGACCCCAATGTTATGGTGTAATGTCAAAATATGCGATTACATAACATTATGCATATTATGTGGGATTTGCAAATTATATACAGTAGGGGTAGCAGTCGGTAGCAGTAGGCCTACAGAGTATTCTTAGAAAGCTTCGTCCATTAGAGTGAAATAAACAGTAAAGTAGGGTAATATCTTAAATCTGCAGTTGATCTTATGCTAAGAATGGATTTTTTTTAAGCAACAGTATTGAACACACCAAATTTAATGTTAACTGTATTTAGAAAATACAAGCCAACTGCCTTCAAAACGTTTGGGGATGAAACTACTGCAACCCACAGCAAATGGTTTTGTACAATTCGTTTTGTGTTCAAAGGCAGACAACCTTCCCCGCAGCAGAAATGCCATCAACCCCCCTTCCCCTATTGTGTAGTCAAATGTGCACTTTATGCAAGATAAACGATGTGACACTTGCAGGTACTTGTCGCTCTGATAAAAGTTCCCCTAATTACGCTCACAGTTGCAGCCTCGCCATAGTCCAGTAGCAAAAAGCGTATCGTAGCATAGCGTGCAGAAGCATAGAGGACAGTGTCACGCACGCATGCCTTGAGAGATTGCTTGCATGTCGGCACCTAACGCCAACAGGAGCTAGGCTAATAATTGGTGTCTCTCGCTGGCTCCATAATGGATTGTTTATACAATTAAGTAATGGGTGAGTGATTCCTAATAGATCCTGATTGAGAAGTATTTCAGGACCTTAAAGTTGTGACAACACCACAACTGAGATATGTATGATGATGAATGATTTCACTCAGGTTGTGTTTTTTGTTGCAGGGAAACAGAAATCAGCACAAATACATTGGCAATAAAGTTCTTACCTTGAAAAGATGCTGGTTTATCCATTTGGTAAATGTCTTTTTCTGCACTCTGTCTCTTTCATCTGAGGGGAAGGAGAGAAGAAACAAACAGATGTGAATATTTACAAAATGCGTTGTTCTATGGGTGCATTTATGCAGTTTAGCTGTTTTGACACTTTATGAAACTTTAATGACACATTTTTACTTTGTCCTCTGTTCCTTTTAGAGGAACAAGCGCTTTCTGTTTCAGAAGGTCTTTAATTAGAAAGGTCTTGAGTTGGAAAAGGCTCATGCGACACACCCTTCACCACTTTATTTTTGTTTCTTGTATCCATGACAACGCACTATGCGCTCATCATGACTAGAAAGTCAAGCAAGAGCCTAACATATGTATAAAGTACAGTACTGTACATGCAAACAGCACAATACTGCAAATCTATAATATAATGTACGTGACACAACTGTCGTGCATTGCATTTAGATTATTGTACATTAAAACTTACATTGTATGTTGCATGTACAGCGTCGTAAATGACAACGACTTTTATGCACAGTGCATAAAGAAGTTCAGCAAGTAAAGTATTCCCATTGTATAGATTTGCAAACAAGATTGTCTGTTATCTGGTGTTCCCTCACACTTGAATAAAAGTGATGTTCCTCAGAAGGTTTCTCTGTTTCGCTATGTGCTCGCTATGCAAGCATCTGCACAGTGAGATAACTGCCAACCTTCCTTCCCCACCTCATATAAACCCTGATCAAATGAAGGCATTCATCACTCAGAAAAACGACCAAAAGACGAAATAACTGATTAAGAAAAGCTCATTAAATCCCAACGAGGGTATAATAGAAGACCTCTGAAAGACGACCATAACATCAACAGCAATAAACATATGTTCTAAATCGTTTGCTAAAAACCTTCTGCCAGAAGTTTGTTTTTCTCCCACACCAAAGAAAAATACAAAAAAAAGAGCTCCACGTGGCAAAACCGGGCAGGAACCGGCCGAACACACTAAGTATAGTAACAAGCAGTGGTAGTAAGTGAAGCACCAATACTGACCCATGCAGCTCATGAGCGTCACCAGGTAATCCCTATGCTGTCTCTCGCTCGCTCCCTGGTGCTTCATGGCTGCTCTCCGCAGCCCCCTGGGGCAGCAGGCTCAGGAGTATATATGTACGTGTAGTCCAGATCCACAGGGACGAGGTCCCGTTCACACACACACACACACACACACTACGAGACTGCTAACCAGAGTGAAGCGCTGGAGACGGGAGCCTCCCTGCCTCTCTCTCTCTGTGCCCGCCAGACCTGCTCCAGAGGCAGCCCACAGCAGCCTGCTACTGGAAGCGCCCGGAACAAGTCCTGTCAGGTTTTCCACGGTTACTCGATAAAGTTTTTTCGTACTTTCCAAACTATTTTAGGGTTCATTTCCAAACCCCAAAACGACGTCACATGCAGCCTTCAAACCACCGTACGGTGGTGGAGGGAAAACAAATCGTCTTTGGTCTGGATGTTTTCTTTGCCACAGGGAACCGGGTGACTTTTTTTACTGGTGTCACAAAGCTGTGGTGTGACTCATTTATGTTTAAACAACAACACCTTTATAACCAATGAATCATAACAGATTGAATCAGCTTACATTCTCACCGGACTGATCACAGATAATAGGATATCTTCCTCAGTGGGTGCCCAGATGCCAACCAACTCTGTGCCGCATCAGTACTGTGATGGTTTTGGCTGCCAAGACCTCCTTAGGCTTCTATCGGCATTTGCAGAATGATGGACAACCAGTTTAATTGGCTGTGCCTTTTATTTGATTTCCTCATGTTTCATGTCTCAGCACGTGATGAATACTTGATAATCATTTGAGCTCGCGGCAGACACTCTTGTGGGTAAAATAAAATGTGTCACAGTGTTTAATAAGCTACTGTATGCTTTGCAGGTTTGCATGTGTTAGAAAGACAGAGTGAATACTGAATGGTTAAAAGATAATTATAGAAATCAAGGCAAACCATAAAGCCTCAATCCTTGTATTAAATATTTTCGGATTAGAACGATACGACATGAAATAATGGTTTTACCCCTTCCTAATTACCTATTAGTACACCATCTCTCTATGGGTGGAGTCATGTGTGTGATCTAAAAATAGTGCAACAGTAAAAGCTGCAGACAGATTCAAAACTGGGCTGCTGGGAGACACGTGCATGATGCTGGACATGGTAGCATTTGTGGTGTCAGCTATAGCAACTGAAAACAAGAGAGCAGCTGATAGGATCATCTTCAATCAACCCAACAGATCAATTATTATTATCAATATAATATAATTAATCTTTTTTTTTTTCACATACCTTCATCTTCTGTGGGAAATAATCATCTCTATAAAGCAAAATCAGGGGTAATAAAAATCGGCCCTGGGTGTCTAGCTTTCAGTGTAATGCTAGCTTTCAGTGAAATGCTAGCATTCAGTGTTATGCTAGCATTCAGTTTATGCTGGCTTTCAGTTGATGCTGGCTTTCAGTGATGGGTGTGCATTTTTGTTCATAGTGGCGAGTTTAGGATCCTGAACTTGGTAATAATTACTTGCTGGCTCCAGAGAACATCATTAATATAGATTGTCTGAGAGTGCAGTCCGGGAAAGCATCCAGAGAAGAGGGCTATCTGCTAAATGGACTGTAGCATCTCTGAATGATGTGGGGGCCACGCACGCACGCACGCACGCACGCACGCACGCACGCACGCACGCACGCACGCAGGCTCGCACGCACCCACACAAACACGTATACGATAGCAGCACACATGTGTGTGTAATGTATATACTCAATCAGGAAATAAACGAGAAATTGTTTAAATATCTTAAAGACACACACGCTAGTATTGGAATTAGTAGTGGCATGAAGGCATGAAAACACATCTATTGAATTGAAGCTATATGTGATACACACTTTAAAATAATATCTTAGATAAAAAAAAATCATTGCATAATCATTTGACTGATATATTTTAGACTCACGATGAGACGTCACAATCAGAACTGCCTGAAAGGTGAACGTGAGATGAATGGTATGGTGCCCTCTTGAGGACACAAGTAGCCATTTTTTTTAGCATGATGTCGTTTTATCTTTTTGAAGATATCTTCCTCAACTACATAACCCACTACACACTATATGCTAAAAGTGACACTTGCAAAGGTTCAAAACCACCCTATAGAATCACCAGATATAGATGAAAGTGATTCATAGCGCGAGAGGAAGGTGCCGGATCGGTAGATATCATATCTGGATCATCTCTTCTGAGGTGAAGAAAGCATTAAGAGGCCTAATGACTTCAAACTGCCTTCTGAGGAACAACATTTTAGAAAACGCTCTTTGCCACATGTTGAGATTTGTTTAAATATAAAATATACAAGAAGTTTTATCTTTTTCTCTCACTCATATTCAATAAGTGAGATAACATAAAATGAGGATGTCCACTAACTGTGACCATGTAATGCAATGTTTTCAAGCTGGTGGTAGGTGACGGTAATGCAGGTTGAATGTGGGACACAATTAACAATAATAGAATAATAGTACTATAATAGGCTTGTTATTTCAAAAATAATGTCATTGCGCATTCCATCATGTGTTTTCCACTTATGTTTGGTGCTCATTAAACACACTGGGAGCATAAGGACCGTAGCTGACCTTTTGCTTCCACCGTCTCCCACAGGCCCTGGCCTTCTTGCAGCAATAACCGTGTATAAAGGGGAGCTGGCCCTCTTCGCTCAGCCACCCCATGTGCATTCATCTATTTTTACAATTTGCATATGAGGTGTTCCATGCAAGGTCTTGAAGACAATTTAGTGATGCAGTACACCTAAATTCAAAGGTTTGGAAAACACAGATTTAATATATGATGCAAGTTTCCAACACATAAACCCGTTGCATTCCCGAGTTGGTTGACTTCATATATAATATGTCAATGTGTGTGTGAACGCCTTGAGGGGATACTTGTTTATAGCCCACGTCAAAGGGCACGACAGCATAATGCCATGCTCCTTCACTGAGAGGAAAGGCTGCTTAGCCAGTTTGTGTAGTTCCCTCCCCAAAAAGCGTTCCTCTGTACTAATAAACACTATTGAAATCAAGGGCACAATGTGTACGATTCTGCTCCTCCCAGTTAATAGCCGGGAGACTTTCAGAATTCAAACAAACGAACCGACAGTGATCCGTCCACTCTGACTGGCTGTGTATCTGTGTGACGTGAAGTTGCGTAGCTGGGCCGACTGGGAGGTGAATGGGAGGGGTTTAGGAGAGTGTAGACACTTATGTAGACATAGGATGGCTGGTCGGCATTTGTAGAATATATCAGTTATAGGAAGTGATTTTATTGTAAAGCATTATTGAAGTCCCTATTATTATTATTATTATTATTATTATTATTTTGAGGTACCTGTAAGCTATAACCTAGTTGAAATGACTCATATTGATCCATCAACTTTAGCCTATGTTCCTGAAGGTTTTTTTATGTGGACGACATTTACCACTATTCAAATCAAAAGCTAAGCTAAACCTGGGTTTAACCTGCCAATACCAATCGCACATTGAACATGCATGTTGTTAGTATGTTATGCTCATGATCTCTTGTTGAACTGACAAGTCTGTAACTTTCTTCGGTGATAGTTATCTTTTAGAAAGAGTTCATTGTCTTCGTAAAACATTTCCTTAACTTTTTGCATGCATAGTTTATGCAAGGTTAAAGTTTCAGCAAATCAATGTTCACTCAAAGTGTGGCAAATGACCAGGTAATACGTTATCCAATAGCTCTCCAGTCTCATCCTCTAAACTCTTGACATTTGTTGATCCACATACAACACCTGACTAGGTTTGACTGAGGACAATACTGCAAGAGAAGACTTACAACCTATCTTATAGTTTTCCCTACTTACTTTTGCATAAAGTGTCAGATTATTGCCTGAATGTTGAAGAATCAAGTCTATCAACCCGTTTGATTGGGGCTTGTGTATTAAATGTCCTCTCACTCCCTCTCCCTATACTGGTCAGCGTCGGACATTGTGTGTTAAAGTGGACTCATTGGTCACACGCTCATCTCCTGAGACTCGTATTTGCAGGCCTCCAGTTAGCACATGTGCTCCTCTATATTTAGCCTCAACCTTAAACCACGCCGGCTGTACAGCTTGGCATCACATGTAGAAGGGCCACTGCAAGGGCAGCGTTCGTCCCTTTAATTAAACGATTTGAGATTAGAATACAAATTGACGTTGACAAAAAATTTGGCGTATTTGCTATTGACTGAAGAGTCACTGTCAGTCTATCTCTCACGTTTTTAGGATCTTAGCTCTCCGTTCAAAGGGAACAATGTATCAGGCTCTGTCAAATCTCTCTGGAGAGTTGAATTTGTGAATCGTTTGAAAAAGGTTCAATTGATTCTGCATCGGAGCTAATTGCAATATATTGCATGCACCAGAAGGCTTATGTAGCCTTACTAGAAGGCTGTAGAGACAGCATAGCCTGGAGACAGTCCACTGCTGTAGATATTCCTATTAGCTGACTAACTCGGCCCATCCTTAGACATGCTGATCACATAAACATGGAAATTATAAACCACATCATGTTGGCCCTGCCTGGGGGGTAGTAACATGGGTGTTGGGGGGGCTCAAGAGAAATATGAAAACTAACCCTCGAGTACCACACACATCCTCACACAGACACGTGAAACATTCCTGCTCCACAGTTCACCCCCTGCTCAAGTCGCTAAGCTATCGACAACAGTGCATTTACCAGGGATCACAAGTCCACAAGCCTGCAGTGTGGAGTGGTGTTGCTGTGTATGGAAAACGGGTGTGGTTTTGTTGCTAATAGCTTTACATTTGTTTGCCTTCAAGGGGTTAACCTTCTACCTCCTCAGTCCTCAACCTGTCCACCGGAAGGAAACACTGTTTGAGTGCTTCATGCCCTGGGAGGCGATGACTAAGCGGCGACGGCACAACACACAGCACAGCACTCAGATGGCATTGTCTCGAAACAGATGAGCCACATAGCGTCGTTATAGCACACACGCTGACAGCGTGAAGAACGCGGACAAGTGAGCCGGTGAACAAGTGGTAAACAAACAGTGAAACTAGCGAGCTAGACGGCGGGGGGAAAACGCCGTTAGAGGGTGCATTTCTGTCATTCCTCGCAAGTGACACAATCACAGCGCTCGTCTTCTGCTCGGGGTAGGGCCGTCGTCGAAATGTTCGCCGGGAACAGCCCATTCATTCATAAAGCCTGACGTGCCCTCGAAGCAGCCCTTCTAGTCAGCCTGGGCCCTTTGTCGCCAGCCAGAGTACCGTGCGCACAGCGCTCTGACAAAGAACGATATGGAAATCATAGATTTACATCCCGATTGTTTTTTTCCGTTTCACTCTTTTTATAGCCTGAGAAAGAGACTGCTTGGATTTCTAGCAATCCAACGGAGCATACATCGCCTGACGTGCTAATGTGGACTACTTTGCTTCGATGTACTTCGGCCTAACCGTCATTGTCAGATCAGGGCCTACTAACACTTGTCCTGGCCCTTCACGCCGAGAGTTATGTAATTGCATGAGTCGGGTAGTGAACATGAATATCCTGAGGAAAGTTGGCAGTGGCTGAATCGTTTCCTTATCATTGTAGTTAGAAGTTTGTTCCAAGGACACGGTTGAGATGGGATCTCACACTGGGAAGTGTGCTAAGCCAATCCAAGATGAGGAAGAAAGAAAGCTACCGGTAGTTCAAATTGAGTATCGG
The DNA here is from genome assembly GCF_026213295.1 of Gadus chalcogrammus. Classification (NCBI taxonomy): domain Eukaryota; kingdom Metazoa; phylum Chordata; class Actinopteri; order Gadiformes; family Gadidae; genus Gadus; species Gadus chalcogrammus. The sequence goes on from NC_079426.1 coordinate 2,736,090, forward strand.
CTATTGTGGTTTCTGGCAGTCTAACCATTCAGCAAAACAAGGAGAGGCTTCATTAGTGGCAAGAACAAGCACAAACACACATTGTAAAACTAATGGTGCCATGAAGCCAACATGTTTCAAAATTGCCCTGGGACAAGAACTGTCCCAGCTAATTAGATACGCTTATAATCAACAACTTGCCTAAACCTGAAGTCAACATGATTTATGTATTTTTGCTACTATTTACTGAAAGTCCCATCTATATTCCCCAGCTCTGAACCAATCAGACTCACTACTCTCCATAAATCCAAACTATGCATATTTCTGTACCAAATCTAACATTCTAACCCGAGACAAGGAAGCAACACAACACATGAGCGCACAAAGAAGAACAAAGCAATCAGAGGGGGGAGTAGGAATAGACGGCTTCTTCTGTCATCCTGAGCACTCGCGCCCCGGCCTCCTGAGACACTGAGGTCACAAATCAAATCCATTTCCTCCATCTGGGATAGGCTCGCTTCCCAGCATCTGCCGGCCGGCTGCTGATAGGACGAGGGCGGTGCTGGAGGGCTGGATGGGCGACGGTTAGACAGAGAAGAGCTCATGAGCCCCGGCAAGGAAAGGGTGAAGGGAAAGAGGGAGGGAGGGAGAGGGAGAGGGAGGGAGGGAGGGAGGGAGGGAGGGAGAGAGAGAGAGAGAGGGAGAGGGAGAGGGAGGGAGGGAGGGAGGGAGGGAGGGAGAGAGAGAGAGAGATAGAGGGAGGGAGGGAGGGAGGGAGAGAGAGAGAGAGAGAGGGAGAGAGAGGGAGAGGGAGAGGGAGGGAGGGAGGGAGAGGGAGGGAGGGAGGGAGGGAGAGAGAGAGAGAGACAGAGAGACAGAGAGACAGAGACAGAGAGAGAGAGAGGGAGAGAGAGAGGGTGAAGGGAAAGAGGGAGATGGAGAGAGAGAGAGAGAGGGAGAGGGGGAAGGGAAAGAGGGTGGAGGGAGAGAGAGGGAGAGAGAACCGAGGAAGGGAAAGAGAGAGAGAGAGCGAGAGGGGAGAAATGTACAACATGATCTCATGCCGACGAGAGCTCTGACTGCGAGGGCGGAGGGAGGGAGGAAGAGGGAGGGAGGAAGAGGGAGGCGGAAGAGACGAGGAGCTACAGTCACACTGCCCTTCCCATCACCATGACATCATACACAAACACACAACATTCGGACGTAGTATTATTAGCGCCGCCGCGGCCTCTCAGAGGATTTGATCAGCTGATCAGACTGCTTGATTTTTTGAACGGCAACAGAAAGAGAACTCTTAACTGATGCCAAATGAGGATTGATAATGCCAGGTTAATAAAGAGCTATGATATTTTAGAATGTAAATAACAAAAAAAGATATTTCAAACCGGGTTTGTGTGAATGGGATCGTAAGTATGATTTCACTGGCGGATGTTTTATCATCTTAGAATTTGACTTCACTCGAATATTCGTATATATTTAAAATGTTGTGATGGAATTATGGTATATGGAACATTGTGGTTTGAGGGAAGCCTGGATCTTATAGTTGAATGCATGCTGTGAGGCTCGAGCCATTTGCATTGATTTGTTTTCCCAGCATATTAACTAAGCTCAATAAGAGGTTATGCCCATTACAGTGAAAACAATCATTATTTTTTATCCTTCTCCAGAGCGAGAGTCTGTTCTACAAATGTTTAGCTGTTAATGTTTACGATATCTAATTGAATTGGCAGGGATCTTAAAAGGATAAAGCCAGCTTAAACAAGTCTTATTATCAACAGTTCAAAACCAAGAATGCTCCTCTATTGCTCACAAATGTTGTCTGTCTTGTGATCTGCATAAAGCTACCTAACTTCAGCGGTCCTGGCATCAAATTTTGTACAAAATGACATATAAACAATGATTTGTTCAGCAGAATCTATCCCAACAATCATGTGACAAGTATAAAAATGTAATAATTGATTGATTATACTGGCCTAACTTTGGTTTGTCTGTTTTGTTAATGTTTCCCTGTCTAGCCTTGAGTCTCTGTCTCGGATTAAAATTCCACCATCAGTGAATGGTGCTCTTTGGCATGGTACATTTTAGTAACTAGTAACTGCTAAGCTTTTCATACTCTGTTCAACTACTGAAAGTCTAAAGCTAAATCCTTGGCATGAATATGAAAATTCAGTGACTCCCTCAAGCAGGCAGAAATTCTCATTTAGTCATAAACATCTTGGTATTTGATAAATGTATGTTTTGATTGCCAATAAATAGCTCAACAGTGGGGGAAATGTTCTAGCAAACAATTAGAGCAGGGAAAACGTCCCTGTAAAAGAGTTTACCTCTAATTGTAGGTATTTTCAATTAGGTTGTAACCGTATACCGTTAGAAATATTTAACGGTGGTAAGAGAATCTTCCAGTTAACAGAAATCAATTTGTTGAAGGTCGAAACAGGTAGAGTGCGTTGGAATATATCCACAACAATGGTATAACACCCTCTTATCGACCAATTATATTTTCCCCTTAAATATACGTATTATTAACATTGATAATCTCCTTAAAAAAAGGTTTAGGGGGACTTGAACGCAGATCCAAACGTGTAAACAAAAGGGTTTTTGTACCTTAGTCCACACTCCATAGAGCATATCTGCCCCATGTATGTATGTGTGTGTGTGCGGGTGCGTGCATGCATTCATTCATTCGTGCGTGCGTGCGTATTGTGCATATGTGCGAGTGTGTGCGTTTGCGTGTGTATGCGCACATGTGTGTGTGGGTGTGTGAGTGCATGTGTGAGTGGGTTTATGCACAGCATGTGTGTGTGGGTTTGTGTGTCATCCTGTGTGTGTGTGTCTATGTGTGTGTGTGTGTGCGTGTATGTGCATGTGTATGTGGGTTTGTGCACGGCATGTGTGCGTGGGTTTGTGCACGGCATGTGTGTGTGTGTGTGTGTGTGTGTGTGTGTGTGTGTGTGTGTGTGTGTGTGTGTGTGTGTGTGTGTGTGTGTGTGTGTGTGTGTGTGTGTGTGTGTGTGTGTGTGTGTGTCGTGTGTGAGTGCATGCACGTGAGTGGGCCACTAAGCCATTTGAATGTGATGAGTGGGCTGTCCATATGGAGCAGAGAGGCTACACTGGGCCGGGCCCAGGAGGGGCCGACAAAGACAGTGACTGTGCAAAAAAATACACAATGGCCTGTAGCGTACCATCGCTGTAAATAATAAGGCTAATCATCTAGATGGTCCGTTTAGATGGTCATGTCTTTCTATCAGGGTTTTAGGAAACGGGTGACGCTTCACATTGAGGGTACATGAGTCAAACATTGAAAAACAGCAGAGTAGCATTAGCATGTGGGTTGGTGTTTGGTTTAGCCGTTACCTTATTATTTTGATTAAGTTGAATTACTTGAATAACTTATTTAACATGGAAAGCATTAGTAAACGTGAACACCATTTTTTCAATTATCACTAGACTGTTTGTTAACTGTGTTAGTTTATGCATATTACTGCATTAACTAATGTTGATTAATCGTGAATTAATATACAATTATTGTAAAGTTTTACCTAGACTGCGGTAGGAGTGTTTTAAAACCGATTACAAAGCCATGCTCAGCATACAGACACATGGATTGTAAAGCACACTGATGGACCACACCCTTTGTGAATGTATTAAAGACTCAATCAATCTGCCTGCAATAAAGGAGATTGAGTTACAAGAACAAGATATCGTTAAAGTAGAGAATCTGTAGGGGAAACACCATCATGTATGTAATTGGAAATGAAACTGTCCCTGTCCTGACATAAACTCAACGATCCTGAAGACATGATTGGTTGCGAGTGATATTCCTCCTCTGTGGATATGGAGGCTTCTACCGAGAGAGGACATTATCTCTAATGAATGTTTGAGGGATTGTCATCATGGGGAAAATCACCCTTTCCTGGAACCTAATATGAATAATTTAAAAAAACGCCTTCTAACTGTAGTCTTTGTGAATGCCGAAGAATACCTACCTTCGGCCTCGGCTTAAGTGTGAAAAACCTTTTGTACAACAAAAACTAGTTTTCGGCAACCGAAAGTATGCTTTTGTTAAGGGCGTACACCCAATTAGTATGGTGTTACTAATGATTATAGGACAAGGGTAGAACTTGATCTTATGTAATACTTTTTATTAACTTAAGTGTTATAAAGTAATTTCTTTCTTTCTTCATATCTAATCTATTTAATCTAACAATGCCATCTAAAATTTCCGTAATTAATCCAATGGTCAAAGGACAGCAGTCAGCTAAGGCTGAATCAAGAGTTATCACAATCTCAAATTGACACTTCTTATGTCTATTAATGTATACAACTTTTTAATGGATCTAAACTCTGTGATTGCAATGCTTCAAGGCTAGACAACAAAATGATGGATGCTTAACTACGTAAGTGGTTGGATCGTTTGTTTTTGTTTTGCTTGGTTTCGACGATGGATGTTTGCGATTCTAAATAGAATCAGTTCTGTTCAAAAGCATCACATGGTGAGAGTCGTGGGGCCCTGTTTAGGAGCCTTTTCAATATGCAACTGTCTTGTTGCACCAACATCATGTTCAGGCATACCTCTGCAAGGTTGGGCCTCAGTAAAAGGTCATCATGAAGAGCTGTCACCAACATACTGACATTTTTTGAGAGAAAACTGTTAAACTAACTGTCTTAATCCATCATACACCTATTCACGTTCTAACACTGACCAGAAACCAGTGTGAGAGCGAATCCATTACAGCAATAGGTCACTCACACAAGCACACACACACACACACACACGCACGCGCACGCGCACACACACACACACACACACACACACACACACACACACACACACACACACACACACACACACACACACACACAAACATACACAAACACGCACACGTTGTGATTACCGGTCAAAATTGTACAAAAGGGACCTTGGCAGGGATCTCCCTAGTTATTATGAGAGAAAAGGGGATAAGCAGAAATCGACCATGATTTGTGCAAATCAATCATGTTAAATGTTATGACCATGTAAAAAAAGTCCACGGGATTATCTGTTTTGCCATGATGTCATGCTGAAAAAATGATGTATTACAAATGATACTGCAATACAGAGGGAACACAACAATTCAGTCAACTTATTTTCATTTCGTATCATGGCAATAGAATAACAAGATATTCTAATAACAAGATAGCCTATTGTCTGCCTCTGTCCTACTGCCTGAAGTCATTATATGTTGCTCCTAGATCAATAAAGTGGGCTGTATCAACAGTACAAGTACAAGTGATGCCAGATCATATGATATCATTCACGTTGAGTCGAAGGAGCAATCAGTAGAGAGTGCTGGTTAGGCTGCAAAGCTCTAAGACCATACACACTCTCCTGTCGAGTGACTCTGGATGTTACAATGCATTACATAGGGATGTATGAAGTTTTTGTTTTTTTTAAATAAGAATGAATACAGTTATCCAGAAGGATCGATAAATGAGAGTCTAACCTTGCTAATGCTGCCAGTTGCAATTCTACTCAACCATCCTGGAATTAATGATGAACAGAAGAAAATACAGTAGAATAAGGTTCTCTATACAAAACAGTGTGCGTAAATGCATAGCCAAGGAAAAGCCACATTCATTTGCACAGTTACACAGTCATAACTATGTGTCTGCTAGTCAGCTGTCAAGCTGGTTTGAGGCCAATAAGGACATCGTTATAAAGACTTAAACCCATGAGAACTAGGGCGACCCTAACACTACTTCATATAATTGTGTAACGTTGAAGATACAAAATAAACTAAAAAACGAAAATTCCATATTACAGCTGGTATCTTTGACAGAATACTAGGCTGTATAACATTAGGGAATATTCAAATCTAGGTTCAAATCTAATGATCATCCGAGATCAAATGAATGATCATTGTAAGCCCTTGTCCAGCTTCCCCCAACAGGATGGGTGAGCTGTCAAGCTGAAAAAACAACAAAATAATTCAAATTTTGAGGACGGCACGTCCAGTCAGCTCGCTGGGAGGGGGCGCACAGAAATACCGGGCTGTCAAGCAGTTCCCTCATTGTTCGTGGTTGTCTAACGCCAAAAAAAACAACCACGCAAAGCAGTTCGTAGCCTATATCCTACCTTTGTACTTTTCCAAAACATCCTCGTACGCTTGAAGATATTCCTTTTCGTCGGCGAGCATGAACCCCTGTGGACTGTACTGAGCCATAGCCGGGGCTCCACAAACTGGACGCTCACCAGCCTCGGATTGTGTGTGTTGCTGCTGGTGGAGGCGGTGGGAACAACGCGAGAGTGATCGGCGCTGTTGTTCAGCGAGAGGAAACGCCCCTACATCCCACCCCTGTCTGCGATCTAGCCAATGCACGGGACTTCCTCTGTGGGCTTCGCGGCTGATAGGTGGGCCAAGCTCACCATAATAATCATAAATTCCCAGACATTTTTTCCAGGGTCTTTGTACCTACCACCTGCATAATGTAAGACAAGACCCCGTTAGCCCGGTGACATGTTTTTTTTTTAATGTCGTCACGTTTATTATATCGTGGGATCTACACTATTTTTATGTAGCAGACGGTGAATGAGCTTTCCCAGCCCTTTCCTATCCATCCATCCCGTAGTATTTTTTCTGAAAAAATGGGGCTTTCAAGACAAAACAATTCACTTGAGAGTGTGACGTACACATGTTTACAACCCAGGCACCCACAACCATCTCTGGCATTATGGTCAAAATAAGGTCATTTAGGCTTGTCCTGTTTCATTCCAGGGGAACCTGTTTAACGTCGCCCTGCACAATAGTGGCCAATAATTAAACATAGCTATACTTATAAAGTGAGCAGGCCTTGACATGGTGTCTGAATTCACCCTCTTTGGTGTGATGTTTCCTGAAACGCCCGACTCCCAAGGCTGAGACACGTTGCAAGTGGTTCATACAGGAAAGGATGGAATTAAGGCGTATGTAATCAAATGGGTCGCTTTGGTCATGTCACGCCACTTGTTCTTCCCAAGTAAGGCAAAATAAGCAATCCAACAGATGTGTACGTCCATCATAGGGGGCGGGAGGGGACTCAACTCACCTGCGATCCGGAGGACCGCTCTTTCGGCTGGATCCAGTATGGACCCTCCCTGGATCTTCCGCTTCGAGCGCTCATGTCTGGGGAGGTTCCAGGGTAACGTGTCTCCCGGAGCCGGGGACGCAGAGCCGGATTTCACGCTGTATTCCTCTTCGTCGGAGACGTCGATCGAGGAAGACATGGAACAGTGAAGGGACGGGTTCCCCGAGCTGGAGCTCTTAAGAAACAAAAGAAGAGGAAAGAAAAACAAGGCTTGTCTCGGGTTCCCAACAGCGTGAAATTAATTAGGAGAATATCCTACTTGGTCTTAAATTAGCCATCGTAATAATAAAATGCTCTCTCTCAGTCTCTCTCAGTCGTGCCGTCTAAAATAGGCAAGTGTTCATGCAAAACAGGCGGGGCGTGAATCGGTGTGTTTAAAGCATTCAGGTAGCAATAATAGACTAATCCACGATAACAATAAAATAATTTTAACACAAGGTGAAAACCAATTGTATCTGGCTCCCCCGCCAGGTCGGAGGCAACACTTACCGCTGTATAATACATCGTGACAAGATAAATATCCCCTTATTTTCTCCCTGGCTCAGACACTCATGTCTGTGTATCAATTAAAATCCACCGAGCCCTCGCCCTCCACAGAAAGAACAGCTCGCTGCCCGTGACTTCGAGTCTCTTTAGATCCGAGATGATGTCAGCCCCTGAACAGAGCCCAGCATTTCGCCTATGCCCGGGGAGCGCTCGTCCGTGATGCTAGGGAACGCTGCAAGTGCTCCCGCGTCATACCCGAGTGCGAGTGTCAGACACCGACAGCAGTGTGCATCGGTGGTGAACAGCGCCCCCCTTCAGTAATGTGTCGGCTGGGATTTTAATACATCAAAGGCTATGGGAGGGAGGGGGGAGGGGGATATTTGCCAGGTCATAGTGGGTGGGATGATTAGCACCATGCCCTGTTCTGATTTGAGCAGGATGGTATTGCCATTAGACGCCCAATCCTGTCGGCATTAATCACATACGGGTGTTGCAACCAAAGCCTGATAACTGTCAAGTGTTTGCCGATTTAAAAGTGGACTTAAATCTCCGATTGCAGGAAACAGTGGGCCATATTATTAGAAGGACTAGCAGGTCTTTACTCCCGTGGTTGATTGTAGACTTGTCAGGCCCTGAAACATCATGGCTGAGTAACGGGTGTGTTGAAACAAGTTGACAGAAGAGGTATAGGGTGGGGTTACACTGAATACCATTACACTGACACTGCTCACCACAGCTGAAAGGCATTGCGTGGTTTGATCCCCGTGGCTCCATCACATTTCCCTGAAAGCATCCTTAATCAAATGACCTATGGACTATCGTCTTCCATCCTTAATCCGATGCAATCTTTTATGGGTTAAAGTCTTCTAAATTGAAAAGCGTAACAGACTGAAAAAATAAAATAAAACAGCATAAAGAGCCTGCATTGTTATTCTCATCTAAATGTAATAACAAGCATGTGTGTGTGTGTGTGTGTGTGTGTGTGTGTGTGTGTGTGTGTGTGTGTGTGTGTGTGTGTGTGTGTGTGTGTGTGTGTGTGTGTGTGTGTGTGTGTGTGTGTGTGTGCGCGCGCGCGTGCGTACCTGTGTGTCTGTGTGGGTGTTTTATATAAATTAAACAATAATACCATGCCCAAATATGTTGCCAATGCTGCCAATATTTACAATCAGTACAAACTTATGTTACACACGTATATGTGGCAATAATACAATAAACACCATATTACCAGTATTATCTTTGATGCATGAGGTTTTGTATCCTGTGTATCATTTGGTCATCTTACCCGTTTCAATCTTCTAACGAAAGCCCATTCCAAAAAAATTTAATCGCTTTCTTTAGCCTATATACAGAATGGTCCGAATGAGCATGGACAGTCAAAATGGAGAAACTGTAAGGCATTTCGGGCATAGAAAATTATATATGCATGATGGAAATACTTCACCTTGTTACGACAAAATGTAGTTTGGTTGTGCAGCTTGTTATGACCCTATTTTCTAAAGACAAAATGAACAACTTGTGTCAACTTAAAAATATACAATCGTGGGGAATACCTACAGCTTTACGTGTGGGGGTGACCTGTATAGACTGATAAAATTCCGGCTGTACTCGCTTCTTTACTTTGCGTTTCCTCAGAGAGGTTTCGGATTCGCTCTCGGGAACTTCGACCAGACTCGGCTTTTCCTCCTGCACTCGAGCGCGCACGCTCCTTCTGCCGTGGCGTGGACTGTGCCTACAGACCTGCAAACAAGAACACGTGTCAAGCTGTGCACATTCGTTACGTCTGGTGTTTGGATTTCAAAATAAATGCCCTGCAAGTAAAACTAAAATACATAAAAACCTCGTCGCCGCCCATTTTCACACACACATTGTATTTGAAAATAAAAAGTAAAGCATGAAAGTAAAAAAAAAAAAATGAAAAGTGGACTACAGCAAATGTAGTGTTATCTTTTGAATTCACATTTGACACTTTTAAGTTATGTTTTGTCCAAAGAATGTTTATTATTACAAGATCAATTTTCTCAAAGCACCGAATCCTTGAAATAATTGTATTTTGCACTGTATTCGTTCATGGCTAAAAAGGTAAAGCTCTTGTCTGTGGAGTAGCCACATATAATGCAATACTTTAATTTTGAAGGAACGTCCAAGAACCGGAACTAAAGCTCCTGCAACTGTGTGCTTGCTGACGCAGTAGAGCGCAAGTGAACTGCGTCTATGGGGATATTTCATTCGCTGTCAGATCAAATATGCTTTATATCGACATATTTGTTGTTCTTGTTTTGCGTGTCGTTATAGGCCTACGTGTTTTTGTAGTTAATCGATTGTATGTTCTAAACTATCTCCACAGACTTGTTTGGACAATAAGCCATTATTTATTTATTACATAGGCTACGCACTGCGCATATGGTCCATAAATAGTTATTAAAAAAAGATCTAAAAAACAATGAATGATAACCAACTAAATGGACAAATGTGTGATTTGGGTAGACCCCTTTTAAATGTGAAGCTTTGATCCACCCAGAAGTGAGAGCATGGTTTATGAATCTTGCTTCAAACCAACTATGGCCTACATAGGAACAGACTGGTTGGAACCAATGGGAATAAAAGTTTAGCCTACCTCTGACCGAAAATGATGTGTTCGGAGGCCAACTGTCAGGAGGGATACATACTATGTCAGAATATACACCAATAATCTAGGGTAAATGCACATCATATAACACATGACATCGCAATTTTTCAATTGGAAACATTAGATTTGCATGACAAAACGTAAGCCTCTTGATAAGCAATTGTCTTTTGAACTATATGCTACCAAAATGCATCTGGCTATATAAATCTTCACCAACACACTCAACTGCTAAAACACACTCCTGCTTTAAGCACAATGTGACATTGCAACGAAAAATAAAAGACATAGCGGTAGATGATGATCTGCCTTACTAGGCTAGCCTGGTACTACAGCACTATCCTGCAGGCGCATCATCCAGAGATGCGGCTAGCCTCGGCTACTCACCGCGGCTCTTCGAGCGTCCAGAGAGCACCGATTTTATTGGATGCTCTCCATCGCGAAGCTTGCGATGCCAGCAACACAAAAATAAGATTGTCGCAATAGTTCCGAGCAAAAGCAGCAATAATAACAGCACACATTGTATGCTGTAGGGTCTCAAAAGGACCAAAAACGCCGCCGCAATCATCCTAGTAATCCGCTATGTAGCACAGAGCTAGACTGACGCTCCTGCCGTAACACCGGTCTGAGCTTCTGACAAAATTACACTTTTTTTTTAAAGCCAATCGGGCACCAGAAGTCATCGCAGACTTAGGTTCAACGAGATGACCCATGAGGAGGGAAGGAAGGATTCATACAAGACCAGTGACTCAGCAGGGATACACGTTCCTTTTTATTTATTTATCTAACAACAATGTGTCAGCAATTTCTCTTAGAATCGCAGTACTGCATAAGGCAGGATGGGTCGGACTGATCATTGTATCACTGGACGAAGGGTCAAAATGCAAGTGAAGGGCTCAAGACGTAGAACAATATTTAATATCAACACCCCATTTCAATATGAACCTCACTCGTTTGTTGTGCAACTCACTTCAATTGTTAACTACAATTGTAGTAAAGTAGGCCACATTGTTTTCCCTATATTATAATATAATATAGTTGAATTACATTGAGTCGCTGCTATTGCCCAAATCTTTATTTAGGGATGGGCCACATTCCCGTGCTGCAACCTTCATCAAAGCATTGCTCAATGTGCTTCTGGCTACATTCTAGTGATCGTAGAAGTAAAACGGAGAAAAAGGGAAAGAAATCGATCCAGACTTGACTTGATGGGTGGGGTTTCGGCCCCGCTTGCGCGTGCATCCGATAACTCCGTCCGCGCGGAGGAGAAGCCTCGGAGGAAACGGACCATATACGGACCGCCGTGACGAAGGACGCAGAGAGGGAAGCGTTCAAATCAGAGTGGAGGAGAGGCTACGAGGTACTGCAGGTTCATGCGTGTTGTTTACAGTGTGTTTGATGTCTTTTAACGGGTTTACCTAGATTTAATGTGCAGATTTTTGTGTCATGGTTCGGGACAGAAGTGTGTAGACACGTCTAGTGTGGAGGAGACCACACTTAGTGGACGTACGAGAGACGTGCTAACTACGTGTAGCTTGCTAGCATGTAATTTCGTTACTCTGCGATTGTACTGCAATGTGTTGAAGGTTTTTTTTAATGTGTGCAGATATATAAAGTTAATTTGATGTTATGGATAAGTGCTATACACCGGGCCCGAGCTGTCATTTTACCCCTTTCTTATTAACAATCTCAACGAACTTTAATGTTGTACCGTTATTAATGCGAAACCAATGTTACCATAGCAGCTTCAGTGCAAAGATCAGGACGCGGTTTTCCAAAATGTCCTCTTCAATGGAAGAAGATGAGGAAGCGGACGAGGAGGTCCAGTTTGTATCAGTGAGTACTAGTTTATATTTGAAATGAAGTCTTTGCTGTAGCAAACAAGTTCAAAGTTCGAAATTGGCAAATCGCAACACACACACACACACACACACACACACACACACACACACACACACACACACACACACACACACACACACACACACACACACACACACACACACACACACACACACACACACACCAATGAAGCCCATCATTCCCACAGTTAACAGATGGGTTTAATATCTTCACTATGTTCTCTGCTAGTTTTAAGGTTTTCTCTTCATGTCAGCTAATCACTATTATTTTGAAATGAATAGTATTCATAGGGCTAAAGGGATTCACATTGACCATAAGTATTTTATACAGCATATAAGTAATCATTGTTCTATATATATATGAAATAAGTTGTTTCTTACATTTCAGGAAGCCTCCCACAGACCAGTGCTGGATTTTATTGATATACCGAGTGACAGCGACGAAGACAGGGGTTTGAGTGAAGTGGTGAGTTGGTCAATTATACATAATGGTTAGTAGTGGTATATACGGTAGTTAATACATTTACATACTTGGTTTGGGGGGTTTCTGTCCGCATCCTCCTTACCTGAACCTGAAAATACTGTGACTTCTTCTCTAGATTGAAGATAAGATTGAGCGACAGAAAGCCCAGGTCAATTCCACGCTGGACCGGCTCATGCGGCGAGTGGCGGCCGAGAAGCGGGAGAGAGCAGACAAATGTAAAGCCTTTAAGGTAAAGCTGGAGCTAAACCAGACAGGTTGTTTCTGATAATGTTGTGACCTAATAGACAATTGGAGATTTTTTAACATGTAAAGCCTTTTGGAGTAGTTTAAAGATTTTTCTTATGTCTGCATCTTGGGGAAAAAAATAGATATTTCTCTTGTTTCTATGTTGCAGCACTTCTATATTGTATCAATAAAAGCATTTTTTTGGGCTTATTTTAGGAATTTGTTTGTACTCTAATGATTCTCGCACTTTAAATGTTCATTGTCAAATGTCCTTATTGTAAGTCGCTTTGGACAAAAGCATCAGCTAAATAAATGTAAAGTAATTTAATCCTCAACTGAAGTATTTCATATGTCAGGATAAACGGAGGACATCTGTTGCACCTGCGGTCACATTTAAATAGTTTCAAGTATATTCTGGTAATGTCCAACCTCTGGACAGGTGTATTCTAGTCACTTCATTTAAATAATTGATGTAGGTCTAGTAATGGCTGTAGGAGGTAAGGTGCACCTTGAGGACACAACAGTGCCATCTTGTGGCTGAAACCGGACCCAACACCATTTCTTTAAGTAAACAAGGCGGTTCTTCTATTATTTAAATCACTCCATTTGTCATTTAGTGTGACACAGATTTTGTATATTTATATAAATATTAATACTAATAAAAAAAAAAAAAGGATTTCTTCTAAAAAACGATTGCTCGTATGTTACATCATTATCTTTTGTTTCTTTTAATTCAGGAGAAGCAGATGTCACAAAGGGCTCACGGGCGTCACGAGCTGGCGTGTGCCGCCACCGAGAGAACCGACTACGACGCAAAGCGCTGTGTGGACATGTGGTTGAAGATGCCAGGTATCCGACAAAAACCGAACCATCTCAAGGGGCGGGGGTTGCAATGTCACTATTGTAGGAGTACTTGGTGGCTGTTGTTGTTGTTGTTTAACCGTTGTCTTGATGCAGGTGTTCGACCCGGTGTGGTGAACGGCGGAAGGGGAATGGGAAGGCCCCAGCGAGGCTCTTTCCCCAGCGGGAGCACCTCCAAGCACACCTGTCCAGTGGTCAACTGTGGGAAGGTGTTCGACAACATTCCCCTCATTGAAGGTCATTTGAAAAGGTGAAAATGCATTCCTATGGGCGTCTTTCTAACCGTATGGCACTGAAGAATTAACCTACCTCCTGAGCTAACCGGACGGCAGTAGCTCAGGAGGGAGAGCGTGTTGGCTGGTAACCGCAAGGTTGCTAGTTCGATCCCCTGAGTGTCGCGGTGTCCCTGAGCAAGGCACCTAGCCCTAACTGCTCCCGACGAGCCGGCTGTCGCCCAGCGTGTTTGACTCCGCCGTCGGTGTGTGAATGTGTGCACGAGTGGGTGAATGTTAGGCAATATTGTAAAGCGCTTTGGTTAAAAGCGCTATATTAATGCAGTCCTTTTACCATAATAGCCTCTTATCATGGCATGTGACAGGTTCGACCACTCCCCGTGCGACCCCTCCATCCACCTCAAAGGGAGCCCCTCCAATGTCTTTGCGTGCGTCGTCTGCACCCGCCGCTTTGACACCCATGGGGCGTGGATGCTCCACCTCCAGTCCAAGGTGGGCCTGCACTGCTGCGTCAGGCCAAGGACATTCCCTCCTGGTGGGATGAGTGTGGTCTGGTGAAGGTTAAACTGAACAGTAAATCATTGAACCGAGTGATCGTTTTCCCAGAACGGTTTATAGGCCCGCCACATCTTTTCACGTTTCTGTTTTGGGTCTCGTCCTTCAGTGTTAATATAAAACTATTAAGTGATAGGAGCAGGTTGTTTTTATAGAACATGTTGACAGTATAACGGTGAACACAGTTAAACAGTTACAAACCGTTTAATGGTTAAACGGGTGAAGGCAACTATGAAGGCAGAAGCAGTGTACCGGTAAACATATATATTAGTGCTGTCAAGCAATTAAAATATTTAACTGCGATTAATCACATTAATGTCATAGTTGACTCACGATTAATTTTTTCCTACGCTAAATATCCCTTGATTGCAATGCATTTAACTGACAGCACTAATATATATATATATATTTAAATGTCGTCCCTGGCCCATCCCGTGTCCATGGGACCTGTAGTGACGGTGGCGGTGTGTTTGATGGCCCCCAGGTGTCGTCATCGGACCCCGGGGGCCACGATATGTCCCAGACCTGCCAGACCATCGTGTGTTTCGCCTGCCCCGCCTGCTACCTGCTGTTCAGCCTCCGGGACGAGTGTCTCCAGCACATGGCCGCCAAAAAACATTACACGCACGCCCTCGGCATGATCAAGGGTGAGTCTGGAAGTTGACATGGGGGGTACATCAGAACTGCATAAAACACTTAGGGTACATATTATACCACCAGGTGTGAGTGGCCGTTACAAGCCGTTTTTAATTTATGCAGCTTCTGACATCAGGTGGGCGTGTCCACCTAGATGTATGACGGATAGATGAGCAACGTTTGCTCCAGACCACTGGGTAGGCTGGTAGACTGATCTATCCAGCACACATCTAGGTGGACACGCCCACCTGTGATGTCCGAAGCTGCACATTTTCAAACCTGCTTGTCCTTTAAACACTATCTGAAGCCTCGTATGATAGATTTTTCGTGCATACTTTTATCACATTTAGTTATATTTCATTTTGGTACATTGCAATTTTTTTAATATAAATCGGACCAATTTAAGCAATTTTAATTGTATACCGTAATTTTCGGACTATAAGCCGCGCCTTTTTTCCCATTTTGCCATTTATATAACGGTGCAGCTAATCTTTGAATTTTATAGCTAACGGCCACTAGGGGACCTCCTAAATCTATGGATTTTTAAGCGGCTGGCTCCAGTGCGGCTTATATATGTAAATATCATTCAATTTTGCTGCTGCGGCTTATACTCCGGTGCGCCTTATAGTGCGGAAAATACGGTAGTTGTATTTTTAAAGGTCTATCGCTTCAAAAACTTGTTGATTTACGATGGGCTAAACTGGCCACCATTCTGCAACACCTTTCTTCTCTTTTTCAAAGATTCGAAGGCGAGAGCATTGCCGGTTCCCATCCCTTCGTCTGCTAAAAGCCGCCTCATCGATTTGTGCAGCGGCGTGGATTTCAACGTGCGGTGCAGCGAATGCCGCAAAGTGCTGACCTCGCATCAGGAAGCTCAAGCGCATTTCAAGTATGTTAATGCATTTAATATTGTTAGGATAATGCACCATCAATGACAGCCTGTCGGGACGCAAACCCACAACATAGGTCAGCAGCACGTAGTTCTGTTGTAGGATACTTTGGGCCTAAACATTTTTTTGGTTTGGTTCCGGTTTCCGACCGACCATGTCAATTTATGTGCGACCCAAATTGTTATTATTTTTTTTGATGCAAACTATGATTACGTTTTGCTACAGCACCTCTTCATTCTGTACAAGGATGAGCGGATTTTCTCGTTTTTAAATAAAAACAACCTACCTATCATTTGCTGCCGCTGGAAAAAAATAAATAAAATAAAAAAATAAATTCCCTACCTACCCATGACCTCAACTGACAACCAAAAGGAACCAAACTTTTTATTTTTTTAGGCCTTGTGCTTATAGTTCTACCTCGAGATCAACCGGAGTCACGTCCATAACGACCGACTCCGGTGGGACTCAAACACACAACCTTTGAATCACGTCTCCCATGAAGGACTAGAAGTCGACTGCGCCGTCCATTGCGCTGGTGAGATTGAGCGTCTCACCTGTCGTCTGGCTCCACGCTGCCTCACCTGACCCTCCCGTCGTCGTTCCCCCCTCCTCAGCGTGTGCTGCAGACAGGGCCGGGCCGTCTCCGAGGCGGAGAAGACGGTGGTGCAGATGATGAGGCGCCTGCTGCCGCGGGGCCAGTGCTCCCCCTGCTGCGAGCTCTTCCTCAGCCAGGAGGCGCTGGAGAGCCACAGGGAGGCCACCCGGCACGCCGTGGAGGTCAACCCGACGGCGGAGATGGCCGTCCTCCAGTTCTGCCGCTTCAGCGAGATCCAGCGCGCCCGCCGGGCCAAGGAGCGCGGGGGGCCGTCGGCGACGCCGCCGCAGCGGAAGAGGGCCGACGTCGGAGGGCACTCGGCCCCGGCCAAGAGGCAGCGGCTGGACTCGGCGGCGGACGGAGACGCGGGCGCCGCCACCACGCTGGCGTGGGTCTGCGAGTGCGGCCTGCACTTCTCCCAAGAGGCCGCGGCCAAGACGCACCTGATGGCCGCCAACGAGGTCTTCCACCTGTGCGGCGTGTGCGGCAAGCGCATGGGCGACCTGTCCATCACGCGGCTGCACATGTGCCGCTTCCACGGGGGCGCGCACCTCGCCAACTTCCTGTACCACTGCCGGCGCTGCAAGGTGGACATGCCCCGCTACGAGGATATCCTCTCGCACGTGGCCGACGCCCACGGCGGCCATGGCTACTTCGTCGAGCGGGAAGTGCCCCTGGAGCGGGTGGTCCCCGACGCCAAGCCGTCGACCAGCGGCACCGGCGGTCGCTCCGAGGCTCCGGCGGCCCCGCACCCAGAGCCGGCGCCGTGCCCCACGTGGATGTGCCGGATGTGCGAGGAGACGTTCGGCACGGAGGCGGAGGTGGGCCGGCACTGCGGCGACGTGGCCAACCACAGCTTCCAGAGGTTCGTGTGCGGCCACTGCCCCCAGAAGTTCTTCAAGGAGTCGACGGTGCGCCGACACTGCCGCGGCGAGCACGGCGGCGAGCCGGTGGCCGTGGCGTACTTCTGCGGCCTCTGCGACAGCATGCGGTTTGAGCGGGAGGAGGAGTTCACGGAGCACTACGAGAGGCTCCACAGCAAGGACTACTACCGCGTGGACGACCACGGGGGCGGCGGGAGCGCGGCGGGCGGCGCCAGGTCCGGCGAGCACGGGGGCGGCGGCGGCGGCGACGATGCGCCGGGTCCCTGTCCCTGCATGGGCTCGGAGAAGGGCGACGACGAGAGGAAGGCGTTGTTCACGCGGTGCGTGAAGAAGCTGTCCGCCGAGGGACGGTGCCGATACGTCTGCGCCCCGTGCGCCGTCACGGTGGCGTCCTTCGCGCGGATCAAGACTCACGTCGCCACCACGCACCCCGGCCTGAACCTGGCCAAGACCTTCGACGTCGTGTGCAGCGCTTGCCTGGAGACGTTTGAGAGCGTGCCGACTTTCCACGAACACTTCCACTCGGAGCATTGTCTCCTGGCCCCCTGCCGCGGCCGCGGGCGCAGCGAAGCCTCCACCCCCGACAGCATACCGGACGCCCTGGAGGTCAACCCCGATCTCAAAGGAAAGTCCCCTTCTTAGTTTCTTCTAGTTGACAACTCAAGGCTTGTCTAAAAAGATTAGACAGGATGTGTATGTTTATTTTCTTTGTTTGTAACTCTTGCAGGTGCTGGCGATGTCATCTTGGCTAAGGTCCTGCGCATGGACGAAGGCGCCAAAGACGGGGCTGCCCAGGAAGGTACGTAGCGTCTGGGGAGTGCGTGATCCAAATACAGAAGTGGGCTCACGGCAGCCAAGGGCGGCATACCCTGACCTGCTTTCAACACAACACCGTTCCATATATCAATGTCTGTGTCACGTATTCAGAGGAGATCACAGACATTTAGAAGAGAAATAAACTAAAGGCTTTAAAGAGCTCCATCAGGGGCAGCTCCTAAGCATTTAACAAGCTGTGGACTCTGTTTCAGGTGACTCGGATGAAGAATTGATCCATGCCTTGGCTTTAAGTGAGGCAGAAGCAAAACCGTCAACAGGTTTGTTTTGTATTTGCCATCATCTAAGAACAACACCTGAGTGACGGCACACATGTAATAGTTATGTGTTAAAAAGTATTATTACACGGGTCTTTGTAAAAGACCCGTGCTCTAAAATCCATTCAGTCCAAAACGAAAGAGCCAAAGTATATGCATTGGTACGAAGAAGAGGGGGAAAAAACAGAATTTAAAACAAATTTATAATAAAAATGAATGTTCAGGCATTCGAAAATAGGCATTCGGAAATAAAGATGCATTAAAAGTTACTGCGTGTTGTCAATGAGAACAAGGCGTTCAGCGTTCAGGGTCAACATTCACTGGTATCAATAACAAAGAGTTGGTACGACACAGTGCAGTACTAAAGGCTTTAAAGAGTTCCATCAGGGGCAGGTATCAGCACGCATCTGCTTCTGAGCATCAAACAGGCTGTGTGCTCTCAGGTGACTCGGATGAGGAAATTCAACGGGCCTTGGCTTTAAGTGCGACTGAAGCAAAACCGGCAACAGGTTTGTTTTGCCATCTTCTGAGAAGCCCGAGGTCCAACGGTGCGTCACGTGTTCGATTTACGGTCGTGAATATGAATGGTTCTGGCACCGTTCAAGGAAACACACGGTACCGGTCGAGCATAGCCTTCAGCAAACCCCCGGCATAGCCGCCAAAGGAATTTCATGAAAGCTGGTGTTCAGCACAATGGAACAAAACTGGGAAGACTATAAGTAGTTTGGTAAAAGTGTGTTTTTCGGTGTGTTAATCGTAGGTGAGGCAGACGTGGATTTGGAACAAGCGTTGGCGATAAGCGTGTCACAAACAAGAGCGTCACCAGGTATGTTTACGTATAATTGTCTTGATCTGCTTGCCCATGTTCGTTGCGCAACAGATTCTTGGGCTTTCCTTGGGGGGGGTGGATCTAAATCTGACCACCCACATGCCCTGATTACGCCCCCCCATGTTACACACACTGCTTTTCCAGATGTCCTCTCGTGGGGGTTCACGTGTATTCACTTTCTCTGACGACACTGTATTGGTGTTGTACTCTGCTTCCACGTGTATTTGTTCCGCACTCTACTTTATTGTTCTTATTTCACAGACTTGGAAGAAGCGCTGCAGAGGAGTCTTTTGGAATTCTAACGAGGAAGACTTCTTTAATATTGTCAATCACGTGTATGGTCATAACATTATATTTCAGTTGAAAGTCTAATAAACTGCTCTAAAATAAAGCTGATATTTCTGTGCCTTTTTTTTTTCTTTTGTATTTGCATAGCGAAGCGGTTTCATTTGCCAACCCCTTCTGGTTCCTTGATTTAAAGAACGACAGCTTATTCATTAACATTTATTTGGTTACACAAGGAAAATCAGTAGAGTCAGGTAGTTCAGTTTTCTTTGCAATTGCATGGGAAACTAACCAGCTTAAATTATTTGCCAGATGTCCATGCAGGCTTCCAGTAGTTTTATAGCACAATGTCTTTTATGTATTTATGACCCCTTTATGTCTTTAAACTGACAAAAATGTGCTTGAGGTTATCCAAGTATTTCACTTGGAACAAGTTATACCGCTTGAATCCCTTGTACTACATGTTTCCCCTCTTCGTGTGTAATATGAAACGTTTCCTTTTATACCGATGTTCTAAATGCAATAGATCACTATGAAGCACATTTGGGGCGCCCACACACACACACACACACACACACACACACACACACACACACACACACACACACACACTGCGCTAGTGGCACCTGTTGCAGGTCCATTCACTTGAGCACATGCATTGCCCCACGTTGGCGGTGAAAACCCATCTCCACTTCTTTAACACATAGTATCCGCCCATTGACTGTGGAAAAAATCATACTGTCAGGATTGATCATGGTAGCATATTAACCATTAACTATATGAATTATTAATTATTTGATTATTTTAAAGATCATTAGGCTATGCAATATATTATATATTTGAGTCGGGAGCTCGAGGCAAAAAGTCCCGTTGGTTTTACGCCGTTCCCGAAACTTCGCGAGGGTTCGTGGAGGAAGTGGTGATCCATGTTTGGAGATGTTAAGCCTGGGGCGCTGCCGGCGAGAAAACAGTTATCTTTGGCGAGACGCTCTTCAGTCATCCGGTGCATTTATCGAGTGGAGGAAACTCTCAAAGGATCTTCTTGATCATGGCTCAGGCTAAAATACAGGCTAAAATGAACGAAGCGACCAAGAGCAAGTTCAGCAGGACCATGTCCATGGCAGATCGTTCTGGGCGTCTGCTAGAAAGTTTGGATCAGCTGGAAATTAGGTAATCTTCAGTAAAATACCTTTTACTATGACTACTACTACTGTAACAATCGGCAACCAATTATAACGATACATTGCAATTCGCTGAAGAGCTGCCTGCGGTATGAATGCTTTCTGCTGAAAGTCTTTCATTGCTATACTGGATGGCTTGATTTACATGCTGTGTTACATTTTTATAAACAGATTTTAATATATATTGCTGTTGCTTGTTTTATCGTCAGTTTTTCAGTAGAAAATATAATGTTTTTTTTGTATATTTACTTTAAAACGTTGTATATAAAAAGAACTACAATGAATCCGATGTTTTACAATCGAAAACTACTGGCATGTTTCCAAGTAGGAGGGTGTTCTGTCTCACTCCCTTTTTTCTGGTGAGTGCTAGGCCTATGTCATCATCACTTAACGATTCGTTTCTTTCCACGGTCAGGGTGGAGGCTTTACGCGAAACAGCGACCTTGATGGAGCAGGAAAGGGAATCCATCCTGGAAATGCTTCAGTCCTTACAGAACGGTCAAGAAATGCGCAGCATCTCTGATGGTGCGTCACACTGGTTGAGCTAATTTCTCCCGCATGCGCTGATAATGTCACTGTCTTTATGTTTATTTTTTATTTCAAACCATTGAGAAGACTACCTTTTTCGTCCTACAAAAATATTCATGAAATGCCATTGCAGTTGTTTGAAGTGTGTTTTTTTTTCAGGGGAAAGGGAAGAGTTAAGTCTGACATCTAACCGACTTCTGGGTCGGACGCTCTGCGTAGAAGTCTCGGTTGGAGTAATCAGAAATTCCGAGCAAGATGATGCTTTGCGTCAGGCGACATCGATGATTGATGAGATTGTCAAAAAGTTACTGGAAGACACCGGCAGCAACCGACAGCGTCTGATGGCGCTGCATGCAGCCTGCGTGACCGAGGCGCCACCTGTTGCCATCGATCAGAAATTTCAGGCCATCGTGATCAGTTGTGCGTTGGAAGACCAGAAGAAGATCAAGCGAAGACTCGAGACTCTTATAAGAAATGTCTTCAACGCAGAGAACACCATTAAACTCATGGATAACCAAAAGTTAGATCAAGCCAATGGCGCCCATTGAGAATTGTGTGTGTTAAGATGCAGGAGAACACAAAAGTGCCTATTTTTAGTAGCGTTCACATACCAAAGACATGCATATAGATAACTCCTGAGTGTCGGAATGTGTTTGCATTCGCACTGAACTATAAATACCCTCTTTGGGTTTTCTTCAGAATCACAGGCTGAGTGTAGGCTGAATGTATCTCAAAGGGTTGAAAAAAACACGATATTTTTTTAACTAGTATACATTTTGATATGTTTTAATTAAATATTTCCGTAATTGATGGTGTTATGTATGAAGATAAACGCAATTATGCTATGTATCTACTTGACCCCACTGTAAGTCTTTGTCATTGTGGTTGAAGAAGTCTCAGTCAGGGGCCTGTATTCTAAAGGCCCTGTTCAACAATTCCTACCCTTAAGATGTGACACACTCACTCGCACGCACACACATACACAAACACACACATTACACCCTATCCTATATAAAGACACTTAATACTCTTAATGAACACTATGCATTTAAGCCTTAATCAATTTAACTAATCCTGCATGCAATAAAGCACACTTTGTTTTGACGAAAGGTTTTTGTCTTCAATAAATACCTGTCTTTTCTTTCAATATGATCGTTTATTAAACCCCTATATTAAAAATAAAAGCGAGATTTTGTAAAAAAAAAAATCGGATGAAATTATATATAACTCAATCATCCAGGCATTAAATGTAATAATGCTTATAGATCAGTTCTTATCAGTACAATTAAAATGTATTTGTATTATAATATAAAGACTATCTTCATGTAGTAAAATGCACTTAACCTGACACAAAATAAATCAAATGAAAACATCAAGCCTAACAAATATGAACTTGTTTTGTTCACATTTAACCAACAACACTTGAGCCTTGGAGTCCTGTTTTGATTGTTTTACAAACTGGGCCGGACAGCTAGAACTTTGAAAACCACACTGGATGCAGTAGCATGTAAGACTTTATTTTGGTGAAATTACGATCAAATATCAACACAATTTCAAATCGAACGCAATCAAGTGTATACATGTGTGCCACATACACCTTCAACCTCTTAAGATACATTTACATAACTAAATCAATAAAAATACACTAAGCTAATGTTTTTCTAAAAGAAAAGAAGAATGAATTCGTACAGCTTACGTATGAAGGCATCAGTGGAATAGAACAATAGCAAGAAGACAAAACCTTTTTTTTTTTACAACACCTGAGTGACAGCACACAAGTAATGGTTACGTTAAAAATGTATAATCTGGACATCATCTTGTTAATAAAGTGCACTAAAATCCATTCAGTCCAAAACGAAACAGCCAAAGTATATGGATTGATACAAAGAAGAGGGGAAAAAACAAATTAAATCTAATTTATATTAAAAATGAATGTGCAGGCAGGTATTTGAAAATAAAGATGCATTAAAAGGTACTGAGTAATGTCAATGAGAACAAGGCATTCAGGGTCATCATTCAATGGTATCAATGACAAAGAGTTGGTTCTACAGAGCCCCCTAGTACAGGTTGGTCAGAATGCAGTGGAAGGATAAGATTATTCAATCATAACTACATCTTGAAGTAAAGACACACATTTGAAGACAATATATTTCCCACACTTTACACAGTTAATGGTGTTCAGTGTGAAATGAAACAAACTTGTAGGAATCACATTGTATTTGTATCCGAGTCTGACGTATCAAGGGGAGAGAAAAAAGTAAAACTATGAAAAATACATTTGAAAATACTCAGAAATATGTTCAGCACATTCTTTAAAATAATTCAGCAATGTCTTATGTGCATTTATTTATTTTCTATCTTTTTGCATTCAAACGTTTTTCGCATGACGACATATTAGGCTAGTTCTACCTGAACGATTTTAGGTCGAACTGGGAAATAACATCATTCACTGTACTATAAAGAACACATGAAATGTGCATGGAATTCAAAACCTATCCAAACAAGCCTGTAGTCTAGTACGCAACTTAGTCTACCCCCTCGTATAAGCCGTTAGATCTCAGATCTCACTCTAGCTCAAACAACCAGATAAGTGGCATTTCACTCTATTTGACACCACCCAGTCTGGTTACCATGAGAAAATAATTTTACTAAACATTCTAAAAGATGTAAAGTCCTGTTTCGTTAGTTTGTGTTTGATAGGCCACAGGCATACAAGGCAAATAATACTGCCTACTATTGTGTGACTACATAATGTATTACTTGAAGCAGTACCAGAGTATTGATAGGAAAGCCCGCTTAGATGTAGCAGTATGGAAAATGTAAACATTTATTACTATTTTTGACTAGATTAAAAATAACATAATTGAGTGTGAAGACGTATAATTCACATAAACATCTAGCAATAGGTTGACCGTATCAACCGTATTTAAACTGTCAACAAGTGTTATAAGACACAGCTATATCTTTTTCTTTGCTTTTGTGCCAATATTTGGTTAACCATTAAAATACATTAAAATATCTGCTGCAGCTTTAGAACATTTCAACACTACCCTGACGGTGAAACGTGGTTTGGCACTATGATTATGGTGTTAGGCAACACCTGTGCATCACGAAACACTGGTTGTTATAAAAATACCTTTTACACAACTAAATCTCCCCCATTGTAATTGTTAGTGTTATGATTGTGACGTGAACAGTGTATATTGAACCATATTCCGTAGAGCGTTAGAAAAATATGGTACAAAATAATCTGCGGTTTTAATCTCTTACAATACAAACATATTGCACAGGTGTACATTTCCAAAATAGAGGAATGGAAAAAAAATCAACTTACATTTACACGTTTTTCGTGATACACATGTTTTCCAATAAACATGTCACCCTTCTGCAGTTCATATTCAAATTCACAGACCATTGCATTCCAATTCAGTTTGTCAAACACTCATTCATGTCATTCATGATCCACAGAGAGACACAACCGAACCCGTTCAGAAATAGTCATAGTTTAGACGGCTTATTTGAATCCACAATGCTAGATATTAATTTACAAAAAATGACGAATTAACGTTTGCTAATTTTGATAACGGAATCGATGATATCTAAGGTATTAACATTTTTTCTAATGAAAAAAGCACAAATATATAGAGAGATATCGGTAACTATAATTGACATTTGACTTTATTTTGAATTGTTGCATTTTTGGACGGTAGGAAAGGCCGATCGAAATCTGATTGAAAAAGGTGTTGTGCTTAGAAAATAAATGGGAAAATTAGAAAAAAAGTAAAATAAAAACCATTATCCTCCCTTCGCTTTGGTCTCTGATTATGGCCTCCCATTCAGCCAACAGCAGTGATCCATCAGGGCTATTAAATAGCATTCTCCAAGGTAGGCACCAAGCTTTCCGGGTAGATTCTAGAGTAAACTGCAGCTCCCAAAGGGATTTTTTGTCTTCTTGGTTCTTTGTTTGTTGGGTCGTAAACTAATGACTTCGTGGCCGTTACTGGAGCTCTGGTTGCTGACGTTCGTACCAGTGGTATTGAACACACCTGCAGACATAAGGATGAGCGGTCAACAGTTGGAGCGTGGGGTTGAGCAGGGGTGGGAGAGGCCTCAGAGAGCGTCAACACGTACCTATTTTATTGCTCGTGGTGTGAACGACCTCTGGCTCCTCGGCGGTCTGCTGTTTCAGCCGCTGGATGTACTTCTCGGCCAAGTATTTAAAAACTACAACCACAAAAGAAACAGAGGTCCCAGGGCGACACCCGGTCAGTGGGGTGTTCCTAATGGTCGAGCGCAGCTTGTACATCGCTCAATGGTTCGGTCGCTCACCCTCGTTGACGTTGAGGTCCTCTTTCACTGACGCTCGGTAGAACCTCAGCTTCAACCTCTTGGCCAGACCCTCTGCCTCTTCGCTGAAGAGAAGCACACAGAGTTAGGACCACAACACGGACACACACGCAGACGTAGCAGCGGATTCATAGTGACTGTTTAAACAACAAGGCCTTATCATGAGTTATACCCCTAACCTACAAATACACTCAAATAATTCAAAAAGATATTGAGAAAGAATAAACGACCCGCAAAATGTTCCGCTACGACAGTCGTTTCAACACTAGGGGAAAGAAGCAGCTTCTGACATAAAAGTGAGCTGTTTCAACCACAGTCCAGGAAAAACAACACATGGTTACGTCATTTCAAGGCCTGTGGAATCCGACTGCGGATGCGATCGAGGGAGCGTCAACACGAACTCTGGCTGCCTTTGCTTGCGTTGGATCCGATTGCATCAAAAACACAGCTGCTTCTCACTTGACACGTCAACGTGAATGAAGTTTGGTGTGAACCCTGATATCCACAGTCTTGAACTAGATGCCTCACCTCTACCTGCTGACCTGTATCTGATCTCACCGCAGAATCCCATTGGAGTAAAAGCTAAATAACAAAATCGTTGTAAGGCAGCAATCTAGCCCTTATTAGGTATTATTCACAGTGTAACTGTGGAAAGCTATTCTTGATTTCCAATGTCTCCCAAGCACATACTTTTTGATGACCGTATCGTCCAGAAGGTCAATCTTGTTCTGGACCAGGACGGTGGGGATGTCCCCCACCTCCACCTCCACCTTCTCCCTCCAGCTGCTGACGGCCTGGTAGGACTCCCGGTCGGTGGTGGAGAACACCAGCACGCACGCCTGAGCACCTGGGAACACGCGCACGCGCACACGCACACACACACACACGCACGCACGCACGCACGCACGCGCGCACGCACACACGCACACACGCACACACACACACACACACACACACACACACACACACACTGGATGTTTCACTGTGTCCACAAAGAAGGAGTTAACGGAGCAGGTACTGAAAGAGAAGTAATGGAATAATTGCGGGGGACAGCGCACGTGGGTAAAGTGACATTGAATGATGAGACCAATCAGGCGGGAGCATTTCAATTTAATTGCACTGAAACCGTTTGGGGTGAAAGCAGCAGCGCCTAATTAAATATCAACAACGAATGAAATTATACGGTGGTAATTGCAAGAGCACTCAATTTTAAAGGATGCGAGCAAAATAGTAAAACGGCAAACAAAGTTAATATTTTGAAGTGTGAACAATCATTGAAATCATTTTTTAACCGCGATTAAAACCCTTCTCGTGCAACTGGAGTGCATTTTTTCTAACCCTTTATTCAACATTTAACCGGAGTATCCCTCTAATCGAATCCACGTTTGGGTCCATATTGGTGCTAAAGCCATTAGTGACGAGCCTGATTGAAGGTGAGTGTTATGGAGCAGAGGGAGAGGTCTCAATTAGACGTCGACAATGGGAGCTCACCACGGTAGTACGCCTTGGTGATGGCGTCAAACTCCTCCTGGCCGGCCGTGTCCCAGAGCATCAGCCTCACCTCTTCGTCGTTCACGCTGAAACATTCACAGAGGAAATGAAAGGCCAGCCCCCTCCCTGCACAACGTCGAGCGTGCAGCACACACAGCTGTTCAGCCCGCCGGGGACATTGTGTAATGTGGAGGACCGTGACTCCACATTACCAGAGAAAAGGGAAGGGTGGTGCGCAGGACAATGTCTTGTGTCCTGTGGAATCGTGATATCGTTTCTGTTCCGTCACACCCCATAGCACCAAACCCCAGGCTCAGATTTGAGATATAAATGAATTGTTAGAAAAATAAAGCCAAAAAGCCAATTAGACAAATGGAAAGTGTTTTACTACATAGTATGCGTCACAAACAGTGTGTTGCCCACCATAAAGATGTACTTGTGCAAATCTATCAAAATGATATGAGACTGTTCTATTCCATTGTCAAAGACGAGATAAATCAAAGAGCCAAAATATTTAAAATCAGGCTTCATAATACGACAGTCCCTATTTAGTTTGGTAAGTATACCAATAATATATCGCCTTTAATCAGCCAATAAATCCTCCAGTCCTTCAGTTCTTACCTTACCTGTCACATGCTCTAAAAAAAGGTGAATGTTCAAACTGGTTGGGAAACTCAATGAATGTAGCCAACGTGTAATCACCAGTGATACCAGAACAACTTCCAGGGACATGGTTGCTGCCACGTATGCTCATAATTCCCCTTTGATCATTCCAATTAAAAGGAGAAAATTAGACCCCGAAAATCTGCCTTCGAAAGAATACCGTAAAATACAATACCAAAAGGCACTGCTGTCCTGCCCATCCAGGGCGAACATGGGAGCAGCTTACATGATCTGTCTTTCCAGGAAGTCCACCCCGATGGTCTTCTTGTAGTCCTTGGTGAAGACCCCCTTGCAGTAGCGCTGGATCATGCTGGACTTGCCCACCGCTCCGTTTCCCACCACCACCACCTTGATGGCCACCTCCATATCCTCCTCCAACATGGTGCTCTGCCTCTAACCTTCTAGTCAAGTCGAGTTTTGCTTTTCTTCTAGAGGAACTAAACACACCTGAGGAGAAGAACAAACAACCATCATACACAACGCACAGCAACAAAAAAAAAGATCACGTCATACAAAATGTGCTTCAGTTAATTTCCGAAATCCCCCATCTTTTAGGGCTCAAGGTTAATCATTCCCCACAAATCGTACATGACATTCTGAGATTATATTGATTTTCCAATGCTTAGCGAACAGCGCATAACCAAGCCTCAGGGTAATTGGTGTATCAAGAGCAGATTTGCTTTGAGCAATGATGCGACTTGTTTATTTTTCCATCCCACTTTAATTGCTCTACATAGCAACTGGTACATTTCCAGAACCTGTCTAAGTGGCAGGAAGATAGACACCGTGGTTTTACAACCAAGTTGCATTCAATATAGGATGGGTTTACTTTGGATTTGGTGAATGTGGGATAAATAGTTTGTCGTAAGTTCATTTTCTGAAAAGTTTTTGTTTTGTTTTTTTAAATGCAAAACTGAATAAGTAATTATTGGATGCAAGTCGATTATTAGTTATACGATTCAAAATTGTTATTACAAACGAAGCCAGGAATTTCGGGGAGGTCTTGTATTATTGTGAACATGATCTAACTAATGTTGTTTATGCCAAGACCATCCAGTCCCTTACCACAGAATCGACCAAATGTGCTGCCTTATTAGGTCTCGATGTTGAGGACTTAAGTAGGTGCTTGACATTCGCAAACGTAAAGCAACATTTTAAAATTGCATTTGCTTAAGTTGATGGTAGATTACTGCATTCTTTTATCTTGTCTGGTCACAAGATGTCTTGAAACCACACTTACCATGACTCCTAAGATTGGGAGACTCAGTCCTCCAGGCTCTAAAGTATTGCAATTTTTCTAAACAATGGCATGATAATACAATAAGCCATAATGTACTTACACTCCTTGCTATCTATGCACACATCCCCTTTTGCAGGGCATCCATATGCCATTTTTACTTCACTCCCGAAAGTGAAATGCACTGAAAGGTGATGGGCATGGATGGACGGTATTGATAAGACTGTTGCGAAACGTGTCATCTAAAGAATATAAATAGTTCACCACCACTGGCATCGCATTAGCATCACCACCAAAATCAGCAAGGGCGGAGAGCCGATCTTGTCCATTTCTTACCTGCGAACTGGTTACTCATCCGAATGGATCCACATCCGACCGATCACGGTTACATAAGAGTCTTCATAGTCTCTGTTTTCTGTGACACGAAGAAGGGAAATGACTCACGTTTAATATTCCAGACTGTGGCGCAAATGTGAGCTAATTCTCCTGGCTACGACTAGCCCCCTTCTTCTTCATCAAGATAAAATGAGAAAGAAAACCTTCCCGTGTTCTTCTCATGAGACAGATTCCTTCCAGTTGTGTGATCACATCAATTGTCCTTTCACCGCGTTTACATTTCATTCAACGTATTCTTGTCTTCAGCCATGGGCTGGAGAAAACATACGCGTTGTCTGTAGTTGTCAATCCACCCGGGGCCCCGACAGTTGTCCGTGGGTCCTGAGCAGCTAGCGGTAGCAAGTGAAGGCTCCGTTGCCAAGTGAGAACGCCAAATAGTGCGTAGTGGAGGACGAGCAACAAGATGCCAAACCGTAGACGTGCATTCTAGACACCGCATTGACTGCTTCGACCCGTTGCTGCGGCACGTCAACGTCGCCGCCATATTGGAGAGGCCAATACCGACCATTGGCCTGTAAACAAGTAAAAGGGTTTACGGGAGAACAGCGTTTTGTTCTGAATGAGACGCCCGAGAACTTTTAATTTTGTCCACCGATTTTAATAAGTCGTTTTAATATTGATATTCAATTATATTGTATATATTTATAGAAAAAAGCCTTTTTGTATTATTGTTTGTGTTGTACTCCACATAGATCATACACCCTTGAATTTAAAGTACTCATTGGTTTAGAAATGTAAACGTTATATTGCTTATTATCCAGTAAAACTGCAGCTTCCCCGTTTACTATTTACTAACAAGCCAGTCTCGACCTCTCCAATATGGCGGCGATATTGACGCACAATCCAAGGGCCAATGCAGCATCTTTGAACGTATGTCTATGTGCAAAACGACCGCGTTGTGTCGATGGGCTTCCGTACCGCAAAAAAATCGCAAAAAAAAACATAAAACAATGAATAACAGTTTATTACATAAATAAAAAGAGACAAAAACGCATTCGAATGTAACAAATGGTGTATTTAATAAAAGTAAGGAAAGAAAAGGCAATTACATAAATAATTATGGGTTTGTATATTGATTATAATGTTAATTAATTGTTATATATTGCTGTAATAAGAATATTATTGTGATTCAACGTGTGTCCAGATAATTCCGATCCACGCCGCAGATAAAGTATGTACATTAATTCATATATTTCCCAGTACTCTGAGTGAATCTTCAACACTTCTAAATTAACTGTAGTTTTTGTTTCACATATAGTTAAACATATTATTTCAGAAAATAAAAATCTATATATAGGCCTACAGTAAATGAGATGCAACGGCGACACATCTGGACCACGGTTTTAGTTTAGGGCAAAAATATACACCATGAAATACAAGTATATGAAGTGACTGCCACGCAAAGATCCAATGAAGGGTCTTAATGCGAGGTTGATAATTGCATTACTTATTCCAACACATAGGCTCCATTTTTTGAAGGGTGTGGATTCAGGCTGAAGATGAGGTATGTCGAAAACCTGAGGCTGACCTCTTGAAGATGAAAGAAGACTGGGAGTTGTCACTGTAACTCAACACATGTTTGGATCACCTTTTTTTTTTTAATATGCGCAGACATAACTTCAAGGTATCTGCTGTCAAACACACTGTACAGGACATATATAGCCTACACAAAGATGTAATGCAAAACGTATGTGTAACTGTCTGAATGTGAATAGAGCACAAAATGCCCTTCTTTTTAGCAAAAGCCAGTAAATGATGGTCGGCTTGCAGTGTGAACTTTAGATATGAAATTTATAAGTCGTAGTGTCTTTTAATTTTTTAAAGGGTCCATAATATTCAAAGGTGACCGTTCATGCAGCAAAATAAACTTTTATGAAGTGTAACCGGACATGACGCATAGCAATGACTCTGCCTGATTGGTTCATTCTGCCGGCTGCCAATGACGTCACCGTTTACCCGCGCTCGAGGAACAACACAGACAGTGCCGTTTGGCGGGGTTTGACAGTGAAGACCGACTCAACTTTAAGTTGGTAATGACAGCTTTATTACATTTTACTTTAGTTCTACTGGTAGTAACATGTCGACGGATTGTATATAGTACAATTCTGGAAGGAGAAATTGCTTTCGCCTCAATGGCTTAAGCGTCACCAGAAATTGACAGTATAGCTAGCCTGATTAGCAGGTTGAGAGTTATCGGGCGTGTGTTTGGTTCTGCTACCCACATAGGATAGCGGCACCAGAAGCAGCCCATCAAAGGCGTAACCACACTTTATCTTCCTCTAAGAACAGGCTAGTATATGAAGTTAGGATATGAACGAGGCGGTGTTATAAAGTTGTGTTGATGGCATGTGCTACTTCATCAGAACCAAAGGCAATGAATATACTCATTGCTACTTAAGAATACCTGTATGTTTTCCTACCATTGAAGTACAATTGGTGCAGAAGTCATTTTTGGAAGTAACACAGATCGGCACCCAACCAATGGGAATTCAGTTACCCGCAAGCGAGTTAAAGAGGATGTTACGACCTATTGAGTCTGACTTCCCTCCAGCACTGCCCTAATCATGAAAATATAATACTCATCTGATTTAATTTAATGATGATACACTCAACAATATTGCACCTCTACGGACAGCTTCGACTCATCTTTGCTGCAGCATACCTTTGGTTTCACAAAAATCTGCGTTTGCAAACCTTGGTCAAGTAGTTAGTCTGAAGGGTAAAATACTTGTGAACACACAGAAAGATGCTACAACAAGACAATCATTGTATTAAGTTAAATCAAAGGCATGCTGATATAAATAGTTTGACCCAAGCTGTCCACAGAGGTGCAATATTGGGGAGTGTATCACCATTTAATACAATCAGATAATTGTATTTTCATGATTAGGGTACTGGAAGGAGTTTAATTAGTTGCTTTCGGCTAGAGTTTCGATATCATTTAGATGACGACCGTTCACCATGTCAACTTTCTGAACTTGTCTTGGTAAATTGTTTGTGTTGACTTGCCACCACTAGGAACCATGCAGTTTCCTGTGAGACAACGGAGGCTGATTGCCAACCCAAAGACGGAGCTCTATGTACATTTTCTGCAGTTCTATGGACAGCCCCCACTTGAAAACATATCGCTCTCAGAGTTTGAGACGTTTGCTGTGGACAGATTGAAACGTAAGACTTACCTGTTACTCTTGTGATTGTTGTATCAAAGGATCCTCCTTAGATATAGCTGAAGAATCCATCAAAATTGTTACAGATTATTACAATTATATGTGTTTACATTCCAGTGTTGAAAACGGTTGAGAACTTGGGAGTGAGTCTAGTGAAGGGATCGGAGCCTTACCGGAATAAGCTCGATAAGGAGTTTTCAACCCTAAACTTTCCAAACAAACAAGAAGTTGTAAGTATCGCGCTGAAGCTTACACCAAACCATTTGGACAGTCTTTTCCCCGGTATAGGTGTTGCTCTGATCTAAGGTGGCCCATTATTCATCTTGATTGTGATTTGGCAGAAGGAGGAAGACAAGGACGGGCCTAATGAGTATGAGAGACGAAGAAAAGACCACATCTCCCACTTCATCCTCAGACTTGCATACTGTCAGACGTAGGTCTCCTCCACAACGCGCCCTTATTTGAATGCCCCTTATTTAGATGCCTTTTAGAACAGGTTTACCTTGATGTTGTATTTTCTAATGTCTGTTTTGTTTTCCATGTTCCCCTAAAGGGAGGATCTCAGGAGGTGGTTCATTCAGCAGGAAGTGGACCTTTTCCGACACCGTTTCAACCGCCTGACTTCAGTCCAAAAAAGTTCTTTTTTGAAACACAATAACCTGCATTATGAGACGGTAAGGCCTGTACAACGCCTTATTGAGCACGTATTATACTGTAAATGCAACATTTTGATGTGAGGCTCCATAAATGGCTTGCTGTGCTCCATTTTTCAAGAGTGTAGAGGGTGTGGCTGGGAATTCAGGGCTGGTAATCATCATAGAGACATCATCTCTCGGGGTATGGTGTTCGTCTAAATCCAAAGTTAGGTGACCACCTGAACTACGTTAATGGATTTGTTAAACATGAGCTTCAGCAAATATGCAGAATAACCACATTCCGACCATTGGTCAAACGCATTACTAGTCCAGGTAACATAATGAATACAGAATGAAACTACATGGGTTCCTCCAGGCCTATTGGAATGTCACATGGAATGGATCAAATGGCAAAAAAACGTTTCAAAGAACCGCTCAACAATCTTGCCTATAGCTCAAACATTCCACTAGATGGCGCTGTTGATCATGGTACTATGCTATGTTCCTCTGCCCCTATGCATTTTCCCTTAAAATGTTATCTTTATCCCTTAACAAAAGATCATGACAATATCAGAGGTGAGGATGAACAGAAAATGTTTTAATTTGACATTTGTTACTATTTTAGTCGGGAGACGAGAGCATGAGAGACGGGTCATTAAGGAGCAGGCCGGGGAGGGTTAAGGGGTCTTGCGCAACGCCAATGCGGGGACATGTGGGATTGAACCAGGACCTTTCAGAGACGAGCCACTGGCCTAACCGGCCCTCCTACTGATCTGAGACCTCAATACATCGGCTCTACATAATGGGTGCATGTTGGCATCGGCTGTTATTAGCAGAATAAAAAACAATAAAACATCATTCATTATTCAAGCTAATTCAAGTAAACCCTTTGTTTTGCTCTGACCTTTTCTTGTGCCTCAGGATTAGTGATAACAGGCTGAAAGGCTTGGGTTTATTACTGCCTTTTGAGTAGCAGCAATTATAAAAGGCCTGTAGTGTACCACAGCCTGAGATAGTGAAATGATGCTGCTCCATTTGTTGTACAGTGGGCATGTAGAGTTTCTTATTGTTATCGTTGGGGATACTGACATTCAGTGTAGTTTAATATCATAGTTTGAACATTTATTTGGTGCACTGCATTTATCTCCTAATTAATCATATCAATTCTTCCTTTACCTTCCAATTTGAATAATACAAACTAGTACCATCTTGTATTGCGCTTATGTTCCAACATTGTCAAAGAATTTCGTTCCATTTTTTTTAAATGGAACTAATCCGTCTGTGCTTTTTT
The DNA here is from genome assembly GCF_026213295.1 of Gadus chalcogrammus. NCBI lineage: Eukaryota > Metazoa > Chordata > Actinopteri > Gadiformes > Gadidae > Gadus > Gadus chalcogrammus. The sequence continues at coordinate 2,770,648 of NC_079426.1, forward strand.
TTTAAACGTTCAATGTATCTACTTCTTGTACTACTTGTTTATTTCTGTCAATACAATTCTTCAGGTTGGCCCGGAAGAGAAAATGGCCCTGTCTGACAAACTGGTCCAGTCCAGCTACGCCGGCAGTGGCTCCAAAGTGGACAACCAAGACTACTACAAAGTGAGTCGTCCTGTTTCCTTAAACGCTCTCTGCCTCGTGGTTTACAAAAACGCAGCATTAAACACGACACAGAAAATGCCATTCATAGCGTATCTCGCTTCCGTAATGTGACGCATAGCCGGTAGGAGCAATGTGATTTGGGATCCGTACTGGATTTTATTGGTTTGTGTTGAAGTGACAGCCTGAGCTGTCCACTGTGTGCTCGCCCGCTGCAGACGTTTATTTATGGGGCTGAGTGGAAACATGGCTGTTATGGATTTGAGATGTTCACACTAAAAAATCTGCTGTAGAGGAGCTATGTGAATGGGTCATGAATAATAGACAAGCCAGTTGGTGGATTTTGTTCTATAGGTGAATCAGTTGACTGTGGAATTAAGCTAACAAGGTAGACATGTCCATTTGGATAAAATAACATGATTTTTCTATTCCAACTTTCATTTTCTGTTAGGAGCATTGCTTTCCAAGATCATCCATGATTCTGTTGGTGATTATGAACAAGGGCTTAGTTTATTCAAGATAATCCACTGCATGCGATCACTGAGTTGTAAAAGCAATCTTCCTCAGAACCCTTATGTCACAGCCAGTCCATACCATGAAATGCAAAGTTGGCTCCGTTGCAGTATTAATTGAAAGCTGGGGCTTTGCATTTATAAGAATTACCCAATGTCCTTTCTGCTTAGAATTAAAAATTGGGATGAATAAAACTGGGACTGGTTCATATTTTATTCGGACCCATTTATTACAGCTAAACTCTTATCGATAACCTTTTTTGCCACATTTTCCTCCTGCTTTGGTGTGAACATGGATTCATGTGAAATCTCTGCATGAAGTACTGAGACATTAAAGCAATCGTGGTCTACTAAGTCCCTCATTTAGAGAGCTTTTGAATCCTAAGTAACCCTTCAGTGATGGTGAAATTTCAATATCTTCATGGACAACCTTGAAGAATCAGTTGAAGAGCTTGAATAATACATATAGACATTTAATTAAGTTTTCCATTATTTATTTTACCTTTCCTCGCTGCCGGATAGATGCAACTAGTTCAGCCTTCTACTTAGGGCTGTGTTTTGCAGAGGACTTCACAATATGACGTGTATTACGATAGATTGGTCACGATAAGATTTGATCAGGATACCTTGTGACACATCCTTAACTGAAAATCTTATAATAGTCTTTTCTATCACCATTTATTCCAAAATAAGTCCAGGCTTTAGATTTATATGTAGATGGCACATTTCCTAATTTTTTCTCTGGTTCTCCATATTTGTTATGACCGGTGTGGGAGTTTTACTTGTTTTATTCGATTATAATTATTACCTTGGCTTGTATGCGATATGAATGAGAAAGCATCGGAAAATAGTCTTCTGAAGAGACTCTTTACTCTTAGATAGTCATCCGATGTTCTGAACCTTCTGTTCTCACCCAGTATCTACTATTACTCAGGCCTGGGAACCAAGGTGACGCACGGTAAGACAACGAAGGTAGAGAATGTTCAGACGAGGACGTTGATAAGTTAGAGGTGATGATGATACATGGCTCAAATCCCAGAATACCGGACATGACGGTTGGTTGGTGGTGAAGCCATTTTAGGGCATTGTTTGATAACAACCCTGGTTTGGAGCTTATGGGAGGAATCAGAGAAGCGACGATATAAAAACTGTTTACCGAAACTTGAAAAGCAGGTGTTCTGCAGACCATCTCGGCTTTTGTGTTACTTTGGCAAAGCTCCTAATACCAGTCGTAAACTTTATTCAGTGGTTTATTTTCTTGTTAGAATTCAAGTGTTGTGCTTTCCACAAAACCAGCTCCCCTGACCTCACCAAAAATAAATTCTTTCTAGTACCAAAAAGTAAAATTGTTGTATTCTTACATTCAATCTATAAACATTTACATTACATTTATTCAGCGGACACTTATGTCTTAGGCAACCTTCAATTAGTGCTTTTAACAATGGCCGAGGTATTTGAAACAAAAATGTATACATGTTCAAATATGCCAAGCATTTTTGTAAAATGTTCCACATATTTTTTAGAGATACTTGGCATCGGCGTATCCATACAATACGACTTACTTAAAATATCTCGACGCTTGGCTCCATCCATTTGGTTCCCCCACCCTACCTGTTCTCAAACGCTCGCTGTTGTCATGTGTCGGGTCTCGTAGGTTCCTTTCCAAGACGCCCTGGATCTGGTGAGGAACAGGAAGGCGTACCTGAAGGCGGGCTACGTGTACATCCCCCAGCAAGACATCGTCATCACCGTGCTCAACGACTTCCGCACACAGCTGTCCAAAGCGCTGGCGGTAAGTGGCCAGCCGACCCTACAGCGAAGGGGCTGAACCTAAAGCGGCAGTGCGCCTCGTATTGACGTTGTGGCAGACACCTCTCAAACCCCCTCGTTATTAGAACGTCAGAACGCTGTGGGAAGATGTGATGTAATGTAATGTAAAGCAATTTTTATCGAGCAATTTGTGTCATGGTGTCCAAAAACAAAAGCCAGACGGTAATGTGTTTTTCACACTTGTGTTGGTAGGATTGCATATACCGCTCATGGTGCAAATTGGACGCGGGTCGGACCACTTACAGTGAATGTAGGAAAATTGCATCGAGTCCGCCTTCGGAAGCTGAATATGCTGATTCGTGTTATCGTGTGGTGCTTTCGCCCATCATTTGAAGGCCTTTAAAGTTTGTCACACCCATTTCAGCACTTGGATATGTTTTCCATTCCCCCATCCACCTTCTCCCAGTGATCAATACATTAGTGGGCTTGCTCACAGCCACGGTTTCGAGCAATTTTTCCCATTAAAAGTGAATAACAATCCTTTTGACGGTTAGTAAAAGTCTCCCGAAGGTCACCGAGGAGCCCCACACAAATAATAGCGATACAAGTTTTTGGTTTCAGCTTTGTTGCGGTAAAACGTGTCCACAGAGGCAGACAAAAGTAGAAGCAACGCTTTTCCTCTGCCGAATGGGTGCTCTGAGCGGATGCTCATTGAAATGCAGGACAACAACCTTGCTCCCAAACATGTTATGGCATCCAAAAGAAGGCCTGAAGGATGGTGCTTGTTAGGATTGGTTCTCTCTTGCAGTTTTTGTTTGGTTTGCACGGATGTGTCATCATATTGAGTTAGAGTTCTCCGACAGGCATAGCTGCTATTGGGTTCCACAATGCCTTTAGCATAGTTAGCCCAGTCGTGGGTTGACTTCCATCTGATGGATTTTGAGGTTTATTCTGTTTCTTTAAACATGCAAGCAAAGGAAATGAGGCGGGAGACTCTGAACAAAAACTTTTAATTGTTTGCTGTTGTCCTTTCACTAGAATGTTTTATCTTCTTATGCCGAACAATCATATATTGTTTTCCTTAATAACTGTCATGAATAAAATTGACTTAATTCCTGAATGCTTCAAACTACTTCAGTGAACACACAATAATACTTATCATGTAGACCGGTTTTGTGTCTGGTTTATTGCTGTGTGTGTATAATCAAATAAAGCCCCCTGCAAAGCATATAAAGCAGGGGTCTCAAACTCAACCTACCTGGGGGCCACCGGAAGGTAGAGTCTGGGTCAGGCTGGGCCGCATCAATTATTCAACAGAAAAAAGGAGCACAACTGACCCAATCTAAGTTAATGATCGGGCTATCATTAGATCACGTTGGCTATGGTATCGCTGACAGCACGGGACATTTCATAGCGGTTGGTGGAAACCGGGACATTTTAGCGTCCTTTGGCTTTTGTCGGGACTCGGGAAGCGCAACTCAAAATTGGGACTGTCCCGGCAAAACCGGGACATCTGGTCACCCTATCACAAGCGATAAAAAAGCGTGGAAAGCCACTCAGCAAAAAGGTGCATTTGACAACAATGCGTGGGCCGCACTAACACTAAACTTTGATGTCAAGTAGGGGGCCACAAAATATCATCCCGCGGGCCTCAATTGGCCCACAGGCCGCTAGATTGAGACCCCTGATATAAAGGAATGCAAAAATAAATGTAATTATTCCAACAATATTGTTCCAAATAAAAAATATCACGCAAATCATTGTACAGGGAGTGTTTGACATATATTCCTAAATTCAACGTATACGGTATACAAAAATGGCTGCAAATGGACATCCATGTTGTATGTACCACAAAATCGAGGCAATGGTACTGCTTGAGGTAAATGGTCTCAAATGATTGACAGAGAATAGTCCATGTGACCCATGACCATGTTTGTAGTCTTCACCTGTTCCCTACATGTAGCCTGGTCTGTAGTCCTATCCCCTACACCGGGGTTGCTCAAGCTTTTACGAGCCAAGATCCATTATTACAGTCGCCAGTCTGCCGAGATCTACCAGTCATTCTACTGATGGCCTGCGAACGTTGCCAGATTGACAACATAACTGCTAACCTTTACCTCACGCGTTCTCCGTCACTCTCTGCCACTCGCTGGATCTTACCCGCTCTGGCACACACTCAGTCGCACACACATTACGCGCTGCCCTGTTCACCTCTGCATGTTCAGCAACGTTTGTTCTGTGTGCCGCACCTTTCCCGACCCGGTATTTGTTTAAAGAAATTGCTTGAGGGTGTACTGTGTTCTGTCACAAAACTATATTCTTATGTTTCATTGCACATTTTTGAGTGGGCATACGGAAATCAGTATGTAGTTTGGGTTTAAGGCGTACACCTGCGTATCTCGTCCACTGCACCAATCTATCATTAAGCATGTCATCAAGTATTTGAACAAGTCTAAGTTAGTCGTCTTCAGTACACAAACCGTTGCCTCTTCTTTCTTTGTCTGCTTTCGGATAAAGAAAAGCTTAAATCGCAACAGGATTAAAAATACATGAAATCTGGGCAGGATTTTATCTGGATTTGCCAACGTCTGCAAGCTCCCTTACCCAATCAAGCTCACGGATTGTGGGCTTTTGTTTAGGCTGCAAATCAATGAACGATGAACTAATCAGGGTAGTTGTCCAGCCTCACAGATCCAACAAAACCTTTTTCGCTTACATGTATACTTTTTAAGGACAGTATATTTTTATGGGCTCAACGGACGATTGACAAATGGTATTAGAGACCAAACAAATGGTTGAGGAAGATGACAATGTAACATCAGTTGGAGGTGTGGCTAGGCTGATGTCAATCAAGCGTGCCATGGTCACTCCCCCCCCCCCCCCCCCCAAGTCAATTAAAAAAGCACCTTTTGCGTATGACCCTGTCAGAAACCTTGTAGAAATTTGACAACGGATAATGCTTGAACAGCAAAGCACTTTTTGTAAACGTGTGCTAAATGTGCTCAATGTGCTCAATCTTGGTACCTGTCATTATGGTTTTATTTTTTTATTTACTTGGACATTGAAAGTACATTGTGAATGCATTCACTAAATGTCCATGTGATATGCATTTGGCATTACATTTTGACATTTCACGGTTTTCTTTTTCACTGTTGACGTCTAACTTTGATATAATTTCAATTAGGTCTGCAATGTTTTATGTAAATTGTTGCATTGGCCATAGTGATAATATCTGGAAGCGAGCCACCAATGTTTTGTTAGGAAAATTGAAGAAAAAATAGGCCGTTATGCTAATAAGAGAGCTGGTGTTTCCAACCAATCAGCATTTAAAAAACACTTTGTTCCTTGCCTTCAAAGGTTCCTCTGAGGTTTTTTTTGGCCAGGAAGCAAATGATTTTGACTGGCCACCAAGGACAGCCCATATCTGCCAGCGATTACACAGCTTGAAACTCCCTTGTTGTGAATGAAAGTCATTTTTAAGGGTGCACAACATATGTAACTGGATATTTTTTGGCATTATCTGGATATGCAGTGTGCATTCTGAAAATATTAAGACCCATCCCCTTTTTTCACATTGCCATAATTGCAGTCATGCTCTAAGAAGGACGACATTAAATATGTTCCTAAAAAATGTACACACAGTAGCTATTCATAGCTACTGCATATGTCGATGACTAAATGCTCTGTAAGGTGACCTTGGGTGTCTTGAAAGGCGCCTCTAAATTAAATGTATTATTTATTATTATTATTATTATAGATAGTTGAGGTATAATAACCGTTTTTTAGAAAAGTTTGTCAATTCGTTAAACAGAAATCGAGATTTCACATTTACCATTTAGTCGATGCTATGCTCCAAAACGTTGTCCAATACCGTGAGGACACTGCTGCACGTTTGCAATAACCAAACTGAACATGACCCCTGGCCCTAACCCTAACCCTCGCTGTGTTATTGCCTTACCCCTGCAACCGACTTCTACAGGGCCATTATTTTTATATATTTTTAATATGAGACTCATATCATTTCCTCCCCAATGGGGTTGTTTCCTGCCAGGGTTTGCTTACATCCTCCCGGCTAAGACACAGCTCGAGGGGAAAACCGTAAAAATACCATTTCATCACTCCTTCACCCCCAACTATTGATAGGGAGCTGCCACTCTGTATTCACTAGCCTCCCTCTCCACCTCTCTCTCTCTATCGTCTCTCGCTCACGTGTGTGTGTGTGTGTGTGTGTGTGTGTGTGTGTGTGTGTGTGTGTGTGTGTGTGTGTGTGTGTGTGTGTGTGTGTGTGTGTGTGTGTGTGTGTGTGTGTGTGTGTGTGTGTGTGTGTGTCTGTCTAACACTCACTCACATATTTATATATACCACCGGCAGGTGCAGCTAAATCACTTTTTCCTCCCCAATGTGCAGCCACAAAAGTAAACCTGTCCAATATGAAGAGGTACTGGAGAAGAGGGTCGGACTGTCCAATGTTATTATGGGGCCCTCCCCGTAGCCAAGCGGGGAGCCATTGCAGCGGTAATGAAGTTGGCACATTGACATCGCACACTCCCACTCGGTTCGACTTGGTTTAAAACGAGGGTGGGAGTGAGGAGGATGTCACGGTTTTTTTCTTTGCGTCAACTACGGCAATCTATATCCCATCTCCTTGTAGTTATGTTGGGCATAAATGGAGAGAGAACGGAGGCATGTTGTGGTGGCCGGGCTTGTATTCGCGATGGCCTGTTTTTTTGTGTTCATGGGCTTGATGTGCGTTCTCTCCCACTGTTCCCACTGTTCCCACTGACATCAATGAGAGATTGCGTCGTGGTGGAGGAGGAGAGAGAGAGAGAGAGGGTCGTTAGGGAGCATGCGATGGTAAGCTGCTGCTCAGCACGACCACATTGCTCGCCGTGGTCATTTTAATTTGAACCGACAGAAATATGGCCGCCATGTCTTGATTTATGCATTGTTGCTGATTGCCTTCATAATGCAAATCAGTTTACTTAATGAAGCATTCATTTTTATTCCCGATCAATTCCGTCCGTTTGTTTTTCTTATCAACGCTTTCCCTTTTGTATGCAGCATCCAATTTCGCATATCCCACCAATGTTTAGAAATTTGATTATCAACAGTTTCCCTTGACGTTATGCAACTGTAGTTACTTAAATTGTGGTTGCTAAACTGCTAAACTCAATTTATTTTGAGAATGTAAACATCATTGTACATTTTGTTTGTATGTGGCTCCGTTTGTGTTAACAATGTTTTTTGGACAACACCCCAAACTTCAGTTGAAGAATACAAATGTTGACCATCTACAATAAGTGACGTGAAAAAAGCCACTGGCTACTTTCTCCGGAGCGTTTGTGGTCTTGTTTTTTGACGTATGCTTTTGTATTGTGACACTCTAATTCATACTTGTCATACTAAACGAAAAGTGGTCACTCAAGTTTAAATCAAATCAGATGTCATTCCATTCTCTCACTTTGTCTCCTTGTCCTCTGTCTCTTTCTCTCTTTCTCTCTCTCTCTCTGTCTCTGTCTCTGTCTCTCTCTCTCTCTCGCGGTCTCTCTCTGTGTAGTTGACAGCCCGTTCTCTGCCGACCGTGCTTTCTGACGAGCGACTGCAACCTCTTCTCAGCCACCTCAGGTATTAATCTTCTCATACAAGAGCATTTTCTTGTCGTTCCTCCTGGCGATTTCCCATTCGACACAGTGCTCATTGTTGTTCTTTTCCTGCTCGTCTTAATGTACAGCATTGTTACGCAAACAGTAGTAGTAGGAATGAAAACGGTGGGCTTTAATTTAGTGCAAGTAAGGCTGTTTAAATTCCTATGCTTGCATTAATTGCCATAAAAAATGGATAGATTATATCTAGAACATATCTTATTAATGCTTTGGTGTCTTTTTCCTTTTAACCTTAACTCTCGTATGTATGTATGTATTCATATATGTATGCATGTGTATGTGTATGTGTGTATATATATATATATATATATATATATATATATATATATATATATATATATATATATATATATATATATATATATATATATATATTAAAGATTATACTTCAGTCGATTTGGTCCCATGACCCGGCTGGTTTGAAAATGTCAGCCCCTGCCAACACGTTCCAAGCCATTTGATTTCCTGTTTTCACGCATAACAATTTAACGTGTGAAATTCTTTAAAGAACACAAGAGAAATTATCTCCATACCAAAGCGGCTTTCCTAGTGTTGTTTCTCACGCACCAAAGACAGCCCAGAAAACACTGGCTTTCAGGGCTGTTGTTTAAGGGCTGCGTTTGACGAAGATAATGAGAATGAAACAACAGGGAAGTGGCTGGCGCACGCCCAAAGGTCGTTTGTGATGTTCCCCAGTATAAAGAGTGAGCCCACCGTTTAAAAGGTCAACCCCTGCCGTCGTGTAAAGCCTCATGGACAAAAGAAACGGCCGCAGTAACTCCACACCGGGGATTTCATGAGAAATGGTGTCGCTACAATCAAGAGCTGTTGGCACAATTATCCTTTTTGTACAAGCGTCCCCACGTCGTGTGCAGTCGGTGTCGGATCGAAATGGGTTTCCGCTTCGAGCATCTGCTAGCAAAACAAATTACACGACAAGTAGGAACATAGGGCGGCACGGTGTGATGCGCTGAGATCTCGTTCTGTGGAACCGTAGAGAAGCAGACTGAGTTTCAAGGAAAGAACGTGCTATGTTTGGTGCAAAACGAATGCATTTACCACCGCCTGGTTAAATCAACGTACCAAGTCTCGGTCACAAAATCCATCATACTCCATAATTGCATTTCTTTACGTGTCCTTTTGGTAGTGCCTCCCTAGGGCTTCGCTGTGGTGCTCTCCATTCGGACTGTATTTTCTTGTGATGTATCTTGCCTGTTTTCTTTCTTAGTCACGCTTACGTTGGACAGGATTACAGTATCCAGAAGAACATGGGGAAGATCTCCCTGGAGCAGATCGACCCGGTGAGAGCACTCGAGCCCCGGCCCCCTCACTTGACTTGAGCTGCATTAAATAAAAACAAGCCGCGGCCATGGCCCTCACCACGTTATTTATCACTTCATCTGGAGTCGTGTAATGAGCAATGCCCGGAGTCCACTGTTCCACATTAGGGCTTTGACTCCGGACTTCGTTATTCGAATATAATTAGAATATCAAAGAATAAATCAAAATTCCAACGAATATTAGGCAGCCCTTAATATTGTAACCTGTTATGGGCAGGCCAAGAGGGAGGGACGTCGGAGAACCCGACGCAGTCTATTCATAATGTTGTAATGACCACGGAAGAGGCAGTGAATGAAGTATTGATTAGACAGCGATTTATTAGAAAGCTAATAAACCGTTGGAACACGCAAGACCGGTAACCATAGCAACGGCGGTAAACAAACCTTGCGAAGCCCAATCCAGGTCTTACTGAAGGCATTTAATGGTCAAAATAATATTAATAAATAATATATGAATATATGCGAATATTAATATTAATATACAAACAAACTTCGAATATGATTTTTGGGCAAAGGTCAAAGCCCTACCCACAACACACAGCGGACGCTGCCGGTCCGTCTTAATATATGTCGCCAAGACATCGACAAGACATGCGGCCGTGCGCTGTAGATACGATCCCGTATTGTCGGGGAAATCATTCCGACTTGTATACGCTCCGATAAAGTTATTGCTGAATGAAGTTAATTTAACCGCTGAAATCTATTGCACGCATACGATGTCATTTGGGAAATAGTTTTAGTGTGTGGACACTGACGTGGGGGTCATCTACCAGGCATGCTGTGGTCCACCCTAACGTCTCCCCCGCCCCCCCCCCCGCCCCGCCCGCCTCCAGCTGTCAGGGAAGTCCTTCCCGCTCTGCATGAGAGGGCTCCACCAGGCCCTGAGGGAGAACCACCACCTCCGGCACGGGGGCCGCATGCAGTACGGCCTCTTCCTCAAAGGCATCGGCCTCACCCTGGAGCAGGCCCTGCAGTTCTGGAGGTCTGAGTTCACCAAGGGCAAGGTGGACATGGACAAGGTAGTGTGTGCGTGTCTGTGTGTCTTGTGTCTGTGTGTGTTGCATGCAGGGTAATTGGGGATTATGAGGCGGTATTAGCGATGCGTGATATGATGCTGTAGCTCGAGACTTCGGTGCCTTGGATTTGTGTCCACAAGCTGAGAAAAATAACAAACCTGCAGCTTAAATGGTGTAGAGTCCTACCCGTGACCTCTGTGTTACGATGAAACACTGGAAGGAGTAAATGAAAAACGAAAAGCGAATCGGTCCACGGGAGTTATGGTCCCCTCCTCGTCCTTTAGACGGTCGTCACGTAGCCCTTTTTGTGATGAAGCCTTTTTCATTAAACCTCTATCACTGTTTCAACCGTCCAATATGGAATGGCTGGCAGCCGCACGCCCAACACTACAGCAGAACGCGCCGGTCTCCTACGGCTTCTCAGGCCACTTGTAAAGCCCAGCGCTGAAGCGGTTTTAATCTCAACTCCCCTACCGTCCGGAGACGACGTGCCTCCTGGAGCCCCCACCTCCTCCTCCCCACCCATCCTCCCCACCCGCATCTCCCCAGGTGTGAAACAGATGGGCAGCCGTTAAAGTCCAGCACCCCCCCCCCCACACACACACACACCCCACCCTCTCTTCCCCCCTCCACCCTCCACTGCCTCACCCGTGCCCAGGATAGAGCAGCACTCCGCTGACCAGATCACCTCTCTCTCTCTCTCCCCCCCTCTGCTCTCCCTCTATGATGTATGTGTCGTGTCAGGATGGCGCACTTTGTGGCAGGCTGCACAAAGACTGCTCATTAGTATGCGACAGGCACGGCGCAGAAAAAGGCAAGAGGCAGCGGCAGCGAAAGCAGCAGCAGAGCCAAAAGGAAGGCCTGGGGGAAGAGACATGTTATATTAGTCTGAGGAGGGGTCGGGAGAGGTTGCATTAGTCCGTACCGAGACAGAGGGGTTATATTTGTGTGTAGAGACAGAGAGAGGTTGTGTTGGTGTGTGTAGCGAGAGGGAGATGGTATTAGTGTAGAGAGAGAGTGCGAGAGAGAGAGGGGATGCATTCGTTTTCAGAGAGAGTGTGAGAGAGGTTGTATTAGTCTAGAGGGACAGACGGAGAGGTTGTATTAGTGTGGTAAAGGAAAAGAGTGAGAGCTTGTATTCGCCCAGAGAGAGAGGGAGACAGAGGCTACGTTGGTTTAGAAATGAAGGGGTACATGTCATCAACAAGCTCCAGCCATTCTTCCTGTTTCTCTCCCTGTCCGACAGTTTGTTTCCCGGGACTGCACGTGTATTTTAATCCCAGTTGTTCTACCGTATGGCCTCTGGTTGGCATTGCTTCAGGGCGGCTTGTGTCCTCGCCGCCCGGTTTGAGGTTAATGAACGCCTTCCACCGGCTGACCACTAATTTACGTAACGGCCAGCTGTGACGCCACGGTTCGGCTATAGCCCTCTGGATGAAGTGCGTATGCTGGCTTTTCTTTAAATCTGTAGCACGTCAGTCACACGCCAACCTGGGTCTGAACCCAGCCCTCGCCGTTCTGCATCTTGGATTTGTTCTGCACTCCATCTCACCTCGACTCAGATCTTTTGGCAAAAATACAGAGCCTTTATATAATGTTTGTTATGCTACCGAGTTGTCTACTTTATGATCTTTATTTACAAAATGTTCAAGGGATTTCGATCTGGTTTCAAGAGGGGTTACTTTGAGCACGGTATATTATCAAGTCTAAATCTGGAAGGAAAAAATGTATTGTATTTCATTTTTTTTTAAACGTCCCATAGGGCACAATAGTATAGTTGTCAGTGTTCATCCTCGAGCTGGGTTATATCTCTAAGGTCCAGGGTCTACGATCCGTACACATCCTTGAGCTTCATGCATAACTTTACCCTCCTCCTTAACTACCTGTCTTTCAATTCCAGGGCACTTTGGATCAAATCTGAGTGAACACTAGTTAAAGGTTAATCGTATGCATAATACAATATACCATCACTATGGACCTCATGCCAAACTGCCTTATGTTGCATAAATCCACGAGTCCTTCCCGTCTCCAGGACTAGCCGTCCCGGCGTCGACCCCCTAACCTTTAACAACGTCATGTTTCATTGCGAGATAGGGAGGGGGGGGGGAGGGTCAATCGGAAAGGTGCCGTCACCACAGCTGACAATTAAAACCGCACCTCTGTTACTTATTGTTTACAGTGTTTGAGTCAACGTGCACGTCGCTGTGCACCGCCGCCGACGGCTCTCGGCCGCCCTCGATAATGTGACATTTTGGAAAACCTTAGCTTCCGAATCAATGTCACGCAAAACAGCCGGTGAATGATTGCGTCGTGCTGCGTCACCACGCAGTGCGCCCCGGGTCCGACCCTCAGCCGCTGGGAGACGTTCCGAGGCTTGTTTAAATAAGGCCCAAGGCCAAGCGCTACAGGGATGAGCACGGAGTGCACGGTCGATGATGTGCGCGCAGCAGGCCGGGTGCATAGGTAGATGGACGTAAAACCCTGTAATCCCAACATTTAATGCGGGCCGATTTAAATGGCTGGATGAGTTTATAACAGGTTTTTGATGGCCAGACATCGTATTTTTTTTCTTTTTTCAGAGCATTTGATTTATTGATTGCCTTCAGGATTTTAAGAAAATACCTTCTCGTATAAATTGCCTACTCTACCTCTAACAGGGGGCTTAATGATTCCATGAATGGCTTGCCTGACCACCTGTGGGCGTAAGATTAACCAAGAGATAGTGAGCCGAGTCAAATAATTGGTTGGCAGACATGCCGCGCATCACTAGCGTGAGGAGTAGCACTGCTTTTCTTCCACTTTCATGAATGTTTTGCGTATTAAGCTCAATATGTCACCCACTTAAGATTTCCTCCCTCCACTGCGCTTTGCTTGAGCCGGCGCCGCGCGTGCTTTCAGAATGGATCGTTATGTGCTCACAGAGAATCGTGTTCTGCAATGTTTTGTGAAGCCCTAACTGCTTTTTTACGGATATCTCTGTCATCCAGACCAATTGGCGGAACGCTTGGTGCTAATTTTACATATGATGGAAGTTTCAATCCGGCCCCTTTTGCCCTCTTGTGAAACCTTGTATTCAAAAGCGTGGTTGCATTGGCACAATGAAGAAAGAGCAAAGACAGTGAGGTTTACCTCTCTGGAATTAAATTTAACTGGCTTACCAGAAAAAAGTGAAATGCATGAATCCACATGGCACAGTTCCGTTAAGACGGGGAGTTTGAAATAGCCAGTGGACCATATAACACAATTACAAGGTGTTTTGACCAGCATAGATTATCCTTGGGCAACATGTGATGTAAATAAAAGAATGGAGCGTAGGGCACTGAGTTGAAACAAATTGTTCTTGGATGAAGAGGCATGCCTTAGACCAGCAGTGTAGAAGCAATCGCCAAGGAACATTGTTTTATGTGGTGGTGGTGGTGGTGGTGGTGTTGTTGTTGTTGTAAATGTGGCCAGTGATTGGGCATTGAAGCGTGATGGAGCTTTTATTTTGGGAAGACCCTGTTGATCAAGCAATACAGACTACTATGCAGCCTTGTTGGTGAAATGTCACTCCTCATTTGTTCAATGTTGTTTGCGGGTCAAAGAAAGATTTTTCCACCGAAGAAGAAAGAAAAACCTCAGATTAGTACAGTGGTCGCCCCTCGCGGTTTAAGAACGTTATTAACGACATTAATGAGCCTTTAACGAGGCGGTGTACTAAGAAGGCCTCGCCATGACGACCAGAAGTGGTTGTAAACCACACGTGTCTTTTGATGGTGCTGAAGGCCCCCTTTTAAAATTGGGTGGATGTGAAATTGGGGTTTAGTACCACATCAGACACACCATGGTCCATGTCCAAGAGGCTATACACACACACACACACACACACACACACACACACACACACACACACACACACACACACACACACACACACACACACACACACACACACACACACACACACACACCCTTTATAATCCCCCTTTGATTGTGTCCTATTTCTCAGTGGCCATCGCCTAGCTTTTGGGGGTGGGAGGGGGGGGGGGGTGTGATGTAACTCCAGAAAGCCCTCTTCAGCGCTGTTCCTGGTCCCCATCTCAACAGGCAGCCGGTCCGGCTTAAGAAATATGGCCGAGGCGTAGGAGTGTTATATACTTATTATATACTTTTATTCATTTATTTGTTTATTCGTCGATTTGTTAGGCGTGCACGAATAAGATTGTCATAGCTGATTTGTCAGGTCAGATCCAATCGTCAACTGATCGTCGAATCCTATACAATATATTTATGTATATATCAATGACTCGATGATCCTTATATTTTTGCCTTCTATACTATAATAAGGGCTAATGTAATATAGCATACTTAATATAATACATCTACGAAATCAAACAATTGCGTTAAAATACACGTGAATGCACATGGAACAAATGCAGCACCATTTCAATTTAGCAGAGCAGTCATTTCCACCAGCGCAGGTGGAACGGTGTGGCATCTGCCGTTCACATCGTTTGCCTTTTAACTTCATGGTGTTAAAATGCTGCAAAACTTTGGTTATTTTTTCCCATGACATTGTGTATCCTTTATACCGAGGTGCTAAAATTTGATCTGTCGAAAAAATTTAATATTGTATGGTGCCACTGCCAGTACAAAGGGGTCCAATATTTCAAATACATTTATGTAAACAGTGAGCAATCTTAGAGGCCAGACGTGATCGGATCAAACATTGTTTGTTTTGTAAGAGCTGAATGTAAAGTGTAGGTTTTGTTCTTCGTGTGTAATGTTTTCATAACGAAATCCTTTTCCACTTTATTCGTTCATTCAACATTTTGTGATGTGAATCATTGCAGCCGGCCGTCCTTTAACAAACGGCTTCCAAATCCGTTGCCGGCTGGGCTGAAGACAAAAGCGCTGTTGAGAATTGTGAATCAGATAAACAAATTATGAAATGAATGAACCAACACATTGTTCAACGCTGGATAATTGGGCCTATTAAAGCATGGTCTTAATCTTAACTGCATATTTCTGTTGAAAGTGCATGGCGTGCTTCAACGATTGATAATTGAGAGAAAAAAAAAAAGTGTTTAACCGACAAGTACTCCTGGTGCGACCTACTAAGCCTAGCAATGACTAGCTGCGAACATCCCCAGTGTGTGAACATCAGCTATCTGGGCTGTGGGGGAAAGCTCCAGGACAACCCCTCTCTTAAGTCCCGCGATGTGACTCATTAGGTGAAGCATCCCTTCCATACCGACGCACCGAATGTCAATACCTGTCTTCACCCGACCCCCCCCCAAGTCCGGGGAGTTCACGAGGAGTGTTCCTCAAACCTTTGGTTCTTTCTTCCGTAGTTCGACAAACAGTACGCCTACAGCATCCGCCACAACTTCGGCAAGGAGGGCAAGCGCACCGACTACACGCCCTACAGCTGCCTGAAGGTGATCCTGTCCAACGCTCCCAGCCAGGGCGACCACCACGGTGAGCAGGCTTCCACCGACCGCCGCGTAAACACACCGTTTGTAGCCGTTGACGTCGGCCCTGAATTATAGATGAGAAAAACACCATATGAAGACAAGCCTGACGTGAACGAAACGGAATGAAACGTTTTTTCTGTTTTTTTCTTAACTGTCTGTTAGTGAATCCATATCCACTGAACACCGAATCAAAAAGTGTTGTCTGTTGGGATGTTTTGTTTGTGCGCAGGTTTTTTTTCCTCCATAACGTTGTTTCGACCGGGCTCCCAAATTGACAGAAATAAACAAAAAATTAAATCAAGGGTTTATGAACTACGTGGAGTAAATTTAATATAAAGTATATACTATAAAACAAATCATTGCAATCGGTTGAGAAATGTAAGAGTTATAGTGCTTTTCATCCAGCAAGAACTGCAGCTCTCTTCAAGTCTTGACCTATCTAATATGGCGGAAACGCAGTGACGCGCTGCCACACCCAATATGGCGCCCATGTTTATTAATCTACGGGAAATCCAGCATCTGAGCAGTCCTACAGGCCCCAGGTGCAGCTACTACCACTAACGATCCACAGCCCCCTGCCACAAATGAACTTCGACACATCTGTATCACGTGACCACCTGCATGACCTCTGCAGCCCCTTTAAAAAAAATAAAAAAGTGGGGTTGCTCTTTCAGCTGTGATGAGGTCAACGTGCCCCACCACACTAGGGTGTGATGCGGTGTGCCCACACGATTAGGGCTGAACGATTTGGGGAAATAGTCGAATTGCGATTATCTCGACCATTATTGCGATTGCGATTTAGTAATGCGATCATTTTTTAATTATTTTTTTATGTTCTGTATTATTCACTAAACAAGCAATAAATCATTCTTTAGTAAGATCAACACAACATTGGAAACAGTCAACATTTAAACAGCTCTTTCCTTTAGGCCAGGCCTATGTGTTGAGTCGAATTGATGCATTAATTGATATTATAACATCTTTATTTAACTATGGAATTGTAAAAAAAAAATAAAAATTATCTTACTGATCTCCAGACAGTAACAGTAAAAAATAAATATATATGTATATATATTTATTTTTTTAATCGCATCCTTTGCGATTTGCATATCGCGTTCTATTACATGGAGATGTCGGTTTGATTTCAACTAATCGTTCAGCCCCTACACACGACGATACCTCAAGGTTCCAAAGCGGTGGATGGTGATTGGGGTTGTCACTGACTGGCTGTCTTGTTCTCTGTCTAGGATGTCCGTTCCGTCACAGCGACGCAGAGCTCCTGAAACAGAAGCTTCAGTCCTATAAGGTGTCTCCCAGCGGCATCGCTCAGGTAGGAGTCCCCCCAGCCGTCTGCTCTCGTATCTCTTTGGATCTGTCAGTCTGGCGTCCTTGCGCGTCAACCTAAGGTCAGTTCTTTTCTTTGAGATTTCTTTGAGAAGTGTGTTGAGTGGGTTTGATTCGTTTCCCGTGGTGCTGCATCACAAGTTTGAGTTTTTGTGATCTTGCTTCCCTTTTAACTCCAGGCAGGAAGCCAGGGCAGGCATGGTCTCTCCTGTCTTCTATAAATGTTAACGTACCATGTTTATTACGTGCCCCTAATTGGAATTCATATCACGCGACGCATCGCGCTTCCCATTTTGTCTTGTGTGACTAACAAACATCATGGAAGTACTTTTGGCGGGGTTATTCTGATCTACACTGCCGCATGGCTTTAACGTACTGCAGATAACCGTCAAGAAAGAAGCCCAATACATAATTCATGATTTGTCAACTTTAAGGATTGCCTTCTGTGCATTCTTTACCTTATTTTTTTCTGAAGAGCAGCTAGGCAAACATCTGGTCCGAACAGATTTAGCATAAATCATTCTCTGACAAGATGTTTGTTTACGTTTAAATATTGATTTACCTCTGAGTCAAGAAAGGCGTCGAGCAACCCGGAGACGGAGGGCATCTCGCTAATTCAGGAGCACAGCTACGCCCGAGCAGGCCGGTCTGCCATCAGATTAAATTAATCGCATCCTCCCCCCAATCTCTGTCATGTACCACCTTCCAAACGCACGAGCACTGCGTAGCTCTCTCTCACCACGTCATTCCCTCAGCCTGCAGACTGGCAAGTAGGTAGACAAATTGGGAGCGAGGGAGTTAAGTTGGTGTGAACCCGCTCGCTGTGAACGGATTAACAAGCATAACATGGGCTCTGTGAAGCAGCCACCACCACACTGCTGGCCAGAGGCCAGGCATTGGCTGGGACTGGCACTGGCTCTGAGCAGGAATGAAATCCCCCAGAGACGTACGTGTGTGTGTGTGTGCGTGTGTGTGTGTGTGTGCGTTGACGCTACTTTCTTCATGCAACCGATGCATTTTCAATCACAAGTCGGGCGCGACACGCAGGTAGATTGAGTTAAGAAATCTACTGCCGGTGTTTGGAAATGGACTCGCTCTGTTACTGCCCTTGCCAAAGAAGCAAGGGTTTAGATGTAGTTTATTCCAAAATGATACTGGTTAACCATGTTTTTACTTGTATGGTCAATTGATATTCAAAGAGTTTTTGAAGTCCTCTGCACATACAGAATTGTATTCAGGGCTCATCGCCTAGGCACTTAAATTTCTACTGGTGACTTTTTCATTTGGTGGCACCCTAACAAATTTTGTCACACCCCTTTTTATTAGACGGGAAAATGTCCTGTTTTAATTGCATATAGGGTGTCATACTCGTCCTCCAGAACCGTGCATTTCTTCACAGGCTCTTGAAGAGCGGTAGTGTTTTCATCCAATCTTGCACAATGTACCCAAACCCTTTTTTCGTATATTATGATCAAAGCAGTGTGTCCTCATCGAGACCTGGGTGGGTCGTGTTTCCACCTAGTGCACTCACAGCGCCGCCACAACACAGAAGCAGCACTATACCTGCAGGCGCTGCTCTAAACCTGGGCGAGCATCGCAGCGCCTTCCATTACCGCTCACTGTATTAACCGCAGAACAGGACCTAAATCTAATCTCCAGACGTGTGTTGTCCTTGTACGCCACAACACGTCGCGTGGCTCGGCTGGTGTGAGACGTGCACTCAGACCCAGAGTGGATCCCGAAGCCACTGACTGACTCCACAAACACTTGTTGTATTTCTGTCGACTTTGCACCGTTATTCAAATTAAATGTAATTAAGTGTCTTTGTCGCCCATCCCCCTTTTAAAAAACGGTACATATTGGCTCATTGCCACTATGACACATATAAATTAATAAATAATTAATTATGTTTTTTTTAATGGCACCACTACGACCTAGGAAAGAATTACCTCACGTCCACATGATAAATGGTTGCAGTCAGAGCCCTGGTATATATAAGTAAGGAATACAAGGCTGGTTCCATATTAATTAATTACTCTCTTGTTGGTTTTGTCTTTTCTTTTGTCTCCACCTAGATCCTGGACCTGGTGAAGGGAATGCACTACCAGCTGGCCTGCCAGAAGTACTTTGAGTTGACACACAACGTAAGGGCGTCTCTTACCGGACATCTTATGAAATAATCATATATGCTCCGTTCCTCCCTACGTTTCCCCACCACTGAGTAGAGTCACATCCACGCCCCTGTGACTGACGGCCTGATTGGTCAGAAATTAGCCGGGAAAAGTCTTGAATCAAAACAAATCAAATCCAAGTTGACTTGAAACATTTATTTTCGCAGTGCGTTTCGCCCACTCATAGCTGACAGATGTACTGTGTATGTCATTTCCAACGAATAAGTCAAATAGTAGCTCGTAAATCTGACCATCAACACCATGAATGGTCTTGTATAATTCCATTCCATCTTGTTGTCATTGATTGTATACTGGGCGGTGTTTGTTTGAGTAAGGTTAGTGCTTCCTCACCATTAAGCTGAAGCAGTGCTTGAATCTACAAGGCCTGTTCCTTTTTGCACTTTAGCCTATGCCGGGGAATTCAATTTGTACAAAACGACCAAAGTAACCAGTAGTACAATAACTCTTAATAATAGCCTTTTTATTTGTTAAGACAAAAATAAAGGTCACAAGCTGAAAGTTGGGCACTTCTTTGTCTCCAGACTTTGTCTTGGAACACAACAGAGAACGGCACACAGACATGACGAGCCGAGTGCCGCTCCTAGGATTTCCTAAAGCACCATCAGCCCCCATTTCATCATTCCTGGACAATATCGGTCGGCGCGGAGCTAGCTCAGCCGTTGTTTGCTGCAGCGCCTCAAAGTATATATAGACATGCCTCGTATGAAGGAGCACGGAAAGGGGCTCGTCCGTGGGCACACAGACGGCGCTGAACTCCCCTCTTCTGTTTGTCTGAACATGTCTGAGATCCAAGCCACTGATCCTCTCCCCTCCCACGGCTCAAACCCCCCCCCTCCCCGCACGCAAGTTCCCCCTCTCTCCCGGCTGAACTTAGTTTGTGTTGTTCTTCTGCCTGTTTCCCGGCGCAGATCGAGGACTCTGGCTTCTCACTCAATCACCCAAACCAGTACTTCCTGGAGAGCCAGAGGGTGCTGGGCGGGGGGGGCAAGGAGGTGAAGGCCGAGCCCCCGCAGAGGGCTCCGGATGTGGCCGCCAAGCCGCCCCTCGACCCCCCAGCCCTGGCCGAGATGGCCGAGGACCTGGACGCCTACTTCCAGGACGGATGAAGACGTCGAATCAGACACGGAACGGACGAGTCTTCGCCGATGCCGCCACGGTGGTTTAAAAATTGCTTGTTTTTGTATTCTGTTTTTTGTCCCCTACATTATACTATTAAAGTTTACTACTCTGCCTAAAGTTTACATCCTATTATTTTTCTTTCGGGGGATTTTCTCTGGGTGAAACTTTCCACGTCTGCAGCGTCTTTGAGTTGTTAAACCAGTGTGCTGACGGTATCCACTGCAGTTCTTATTCTGCTGATCAGGCTGGTTTTAAAGAGGTGTCTCTCGCCCGGTCGCCGCACGGAGAAACGATTCCTCCAAGGATTCGCTCTTTGGTCCATAACGAGTCTTTTTTTTTTTTTTATCCCCGTCTGTCCCAGAAACGGCGCTACCGTGGCTGGTTGGCGGCTAAATGGGGAGCGGTGAGGGGAGAGATGAAAGTCAACCGTTTTTTACGGGGGGAAATTGGCTTTGTGACGGCCCCATGCCGTTTAGCCTCAGATATATGGTTAGCAAATGATGACAAGTCATTTCCATATGTTCACCATTTGGCCGATTTTGCTGTTTCGCTGTCACGCTCTCGTGACATTGGTGTAAAATAGCGCCTTTCTGTAACTTCTTCCTTACGACGGTTTCTATTTTTTTTATAAAGTAGAGTTGATGGAAGGTTATAAAACTCGCACCCTTAAGCCAGTCGGATAATGCTTCGAGTCTCGTGTATTTTCTGCTAATGAACATGGCGTTGTCATTTTATGGAAGAGGATGTGTTGATAAATCCGCTTCAAACGGGTGTAGCCCTTTTCCTCCAGTATCCCTGGCCTGGCGTCTTGAATATGTCAGATCCCAGCCCGTATCTAATACTAAGGGACCAAGAAATTGACATGCATCGCAGCACACGTATGGAATTAACTGTTTTATTAAAAGCCGGGCTTGGCAGCGTGCTGAGGATTTATACAACGATATAATGAAGTGTATGACTGCCCAGCAAGAGGCGCTGATATTTAATATCTGGCAGAGCTTGACATTTGACAAAGCTGGCACTTTTTAGACCCAGTATTCATGCCTTTTTCTAAGGAGCCTTCACTTAGCGGATAATGGATGGACTGGTTAAATGGGTCCTCTGTTTTCAGAAATGCCCTTCTTTGGGTGAATTGCGGATAGTTGTCCGAGGAAGATTCAACTCCTGACACTCTTTGGCTTGAGCTTAGCAGTGAATACGTTTTATACAAAGGAAGACTTTCTCTGTATATGGTTGAGGTCTTACGTTATGTACCCTTTGCGAAATGGAGTTACCTTGGTTCTTAACGACGTGCTATCAAAATGTGTAATTAAATGTTATCGTCAGGAACGGTGAACCTGCCTTGCATTATCTGGGGCCTTCACTGTTTATTTGAAATGACAACGCAGTTTTCCAATTAATTTCGCGAAAAGGGTAGCAAAATCTTTCCAAGCATGATATGCAAACTAATACCAACCTCAGACATTTATACAAGATACCAAAGTTAAAACTTTAGAGATGTCACAGATATGGTCAATCCTTTAATGTGGTTTTTAATTCAGCTAATAACTACTATGCTCCAAGTAAGATCTATAGATATCTATCTATCTACACTCAGGCACACAGGGGAGGTGGTAGCACTTTGAGGCAATTGATCAATATTTTCAGCATTCGGCCTGCTTAGCTGGATAAGGATTATAAAATATAATTAAATCTGTGAAGAAAGTATCACACCTCCGTATTTTTGGAAAATGATTGTTCCATATTGCAAGGGTTTTATTTAGAGGAAGTACAGCTGTCTCACATTCATTTGGGAACTTATCTGGGCTTCTCATCGTGTTTTATAGTTAGGCTTCCTATTTATATTGTAAGGAACACTGCCCATGGTGTCAACATTTCCCCATAAAACGTGTTGACAACCTGGTTAATTGGACAGAGTGAAATCACAAACTTCTTGTGACCGTCTGTGAACTTTTAATTATTCCCCTGAGCGAAGAGGTCGTTACCCCAGCAGACGGTTGCGTGTGCGTTTGTTCGTGTGTGTGCGTGTTCGTGTGTGTGCGCGAGTGCGTGCACACACGTGTGTCAGCGTGAGTGTTAGATCAGCTTCAATCATAAAAGTCGTCTGTCAAGCAGCTTCCGTCACAGTCCCAGATGTCTCTCTTAAGATGTGGTTTGATGGACACTATATGCGACTTCTGAAAGGGGGTGATTCACATAGTCTGAAAACTCGCACGGTGCGTTCCAAAAAAAAGTCCCACATTCTTATTTTCTTCCTATTGCTCGTTTGCTATAACCTTGTGGAGACGGGCAGTAGCACTAATTTGTTGAGCAGTTGGGAAATTAAGAAAGCTTAGCTCCATCTGCGCCATTAAAGTTGACTGTTGATGATGAGGCCAATCATTGAGACATATTTTATGAGCATACGTCAACCCGTAGTCTAAAAGCCCACAGTGTGGATGGGGGCAGTGAGGCTTATTCTGGGGTCACCTTAGGCTGTTTCTCCAGCTATGTTTTTCACGTGGCTTTCGCCCATTTTGTGATGGATGTTTATCATACATTTAATCATTGTGCATATAGCCCTAGGTACAGGGGCGATTCTAGGGAGTGTGGGGGCCCTAGGCAGAGGATTGTTGACGGGGGGGGGGGGGGGGGGGGGGGGTATGGAGCGATTGTTGACGACGGGGGGGAGGTATGGAGTGTTTTTTTTTTTTTTTTTGCCCCCTAGTAGTGGCCCGGGGCCCCAAGCAATTGCGGGGCCCCAGGCAGTTGCCTGGTATGCCTAATGGGATGCAGCGCCTCTGCCTAGGTATGACCAGTTTATTTTATGTTGTTTTTATTCTGCAGACTTGCATTGACCTGTGGCAACATCAGTCCCTTGTCTCTGCAACGGAGTGAAAGTATGAAATACTACTAAACACAACCTGGGTGCGATGAGGGATTGTCAACATAATAAACACTAGGACGAGGTTCGACAGTGGCAGGCGTCCTCTAAGTTGGCTGACAGTTCTGTTTTTCCCGAGAGGTTGTAATCCTCAAAGCGCTCATCACAGGTTTCGGGGTGAGAACCGAGCTGTAATGCAAACAAGCAGTGACCTTTTATAGCTCTGCGGAAAGACCCCAAAAAAAGAGAAAAGTCTCCACACTTCCTCCAGCGAGCTGCTAAGTGGATCATGTCACACGTATTAAAAACAAATCTGCCGCAGTGTGTGTGACACATCAAAGCGGAAATCGAAACCACCACCATCACCAACACCGCCCGCCCTCTGTTAATGGAATGAATTGCGGGAGATGGTTATATTTTCTTCTTCTTCTTCTTCTTCTTCTTCTTCTTCTTCTTCTTCTTCTTCTTCTTCTTCTTCTTCTCTGTTTAAGCAGGGCATAATAGTTACGAGAACGTGCGGGGCGGCTGTGAGGCTTGTCCTTCTGTGCGCAGGGGCGTGTGGGCGGGCTAAGCGCCGGAGCTCGCCTGATCCCTTACAATCTGTCAGGGAGTTAGCACCCCCGAATGGAGGTGCGATAAGAATCTGAATGATGGAAGCAAAGGGAGGACCCCCCCCCCCCATCCACCACCCCCATCCCCAGAGTTAATGGTAATCCCTTCCTTGGATTTTTCCCTTTGACTTTGAGAGATTGATTAGCAGCCGCTCAGAGGAAGCAGTCCCCAGATCGCTCTTAGACGACGTTGAGAGATGAAAAAGGGAAATAATTGAAGAAGGGAAAAAAATATGGATATTGGGGCCTTGTGCCGTGTACTGTTTTATGATGTCACTTTGAAACCCGGGATGCCGCTGATGAAAGCTTCTTCAAATGTTTTGGGGAAAACGTACGCTTAATAGGCCTGCTTCTGCCTCATCGCTGATCGTTCTTGATAATTTGTTTGCTGAGCTGCTAGATAAAAGGGAATCAGATGGGAAAGGAAAGAACATATCTGCCGCAGACTGTTCTAAAATTCATCATGCCGTCGCTTTATGTTGGAGTATATTAATGATGTGCATATTGGAAGCGCATGAGTGTGCTCAGATCCCTGGCACTCGCACACACAAAGCTCCCTACATTAAACAAAAGAGCTAGCTCACTACAAAACTGTTCACCAGGCCTACTGCATTAGAAATGTAAGGACATTCATAAGAGAAACGTTCGCTCTACTGTATCGGAACATCATCATTCTCCATTTGACAGTCTGGGTTGTTAAGCCCTAGTTTCCACTCCGTCTCAATGACTCAAAGAAGTCTAATTAGGTAAAGTAACAACAGAGCATCCCTTCTAGCACCCGGAGTTAAAGCCCAAACAAACACTGCCCCCCCCCCCTCCATCGATCCATCTTCATACTCATAAATACATCTTCATCCACTCACTGAGTAATGTCCTTTTTTTTTTTGTCTAGCGAGCGAAACCCTCTGAAACGGGAGGACAGAAGGAGTATCCAAAGGAGCTTGTGTCCTCCCTCCCACAGCTCCATTCTTCCACTCCCCCCTTGTTTCGCGTGGTTCTATAGCTTCAGTGCACCCTGGGGGCGGGGGGGGGTTCGCCACTACACTGGCATCCATTTTTCATGTTCACGAGGGTTGGAGGGCGTTGCTGGCATCGCTCGCTATAGACGATGAGGGACGAACAGCCTTCACCGGCCAAGAAACTCCTGCACACCCCCCCCCAATCCCCCACACCCTCCCACCCGCACCGTAGAGTTCCTCCTTTGCATGAAACCTGACATCTTCGCTGCAGTTGGGCCATTTTTTATGCACGAAGCACAGGCACGCACTTACGCACACACACACACACACACACACACACACACACACACACACACACACACACACACACACACACACACACACACACACACACACACACACACACACACACACACACACACACTTTGTAGTCAGCATATAAGACACTGCAGTGGGGCTGTTTACTGCTTTGAGAAGCCCATTAAAAGTACCCCCACACACACACACACACACACACACACACACACACACACACACACACACACACACACACACACACACCTCCCTTCGCTTGCGCTACATGCTGTCAAATCTCAGTACTCACATCATTTACACTGGATGATCAATTGATTTATGCTCAAATTTGTATTTTTTTCGTGTTGGATATATGTTATGCCTTGGGGCTACATGTTATCTTTCAGTTTTAACCTGATATTATATTAAATTATATGAGCGTGGCGAGGAGGGATTTAGGAATGTAAAGAGCTTCTCACCACTGTTTTCTAACATCTTGACACCACTGAATCATCATTACAGGGGAGATCACAAACGCTTAAAGGGTTGAATGTGAAAATAATAAGGATCCAATACCCAAAGGGGGGGGGGACAGGAAAACGTATGACAATGGGGTCTCTGCCTCCAAAAGGTACTCGGTTCGATACCCACTGCCCAGGAACCCTTGAGCAAGATCCTCCTAACCCCTGCCTGCTGCTTAAGACCCTGGATCGGAACTCACTGTCAGTGGCGTCGGATGTATTTGACATAAATGCATTTTAATTAAAATGTTTTGGACACATTAGACTCAAATTCGCACAGCTGCCCCATGCCCCAGAGGGGGAGGGGGGAGGGGGGGAGGGGGGAGATTTCCCCTCGTTGATAAGGTGAGGTCAGTGTCATCGTCTTCACAGCCTCTCCTCGCCATAACCCTGAGGGGTTTAGGAGGGAAGCATGATGAAATTGTCCGGTAACAAAACTCAAAGTCAAGGGGTTGGTACGGGTAGATATTGCACTTCTCTAAAGAATCCTTCACACGAGGGGAATGATGCCGGCTTTAATGGAAAATTATGATTCCTGCCATAAAGGTCATGACCGCTTTTATTGGGAGTCACTGAAAAAATCCGAACCCATAACTGTGACATCTTTAAAAATCATCTTTATGGTATCCGTCTGGCTGTGGTAGACTTTGTTTAATGTGTTAGACTGGGTTAGACTGTGTTGGTCAGTGTTACACTGTGTTACACTGTGTTAGATTGTGTTAGACTGTGTTGGATTGTGTTAGAATGTGTTAGAATGTGTTAGACTCTGTTGGACTGTGTTGGACAGTGTTACACTGTGTTAGACTGTGTTAGATTGTGTTGACTGTGTTACACTGTGTTGAACTGTGTTACAATGTGTTAGCCGATAGCGACAATCAATCTGTATTTACTATTCCCAGTCTTCCCTGTGTTATCCAGCCTCATGGTTTCAGTTTAAACCTTGAGGGGAAACAACCAGTGATTAGGAGTCTAGTGGTTAGACTCCTGGTAAGAGTCCATCCCCAAAGTCTCTGGGTTCGATCCCCACAGTCCTCAAACTACCTGTAAGCATCCTTGAGATGCTTACGAGAAGTATCTGCTAAACCGACAGTAGCTTCTACCGAGTGACCTTTCATTTCTTTATTTTCGTTCTTCTCTGATGACAAACTTGGGCCGTTGCCATGGTGCACTCAGCGCCGGTGAAGCGCTCTTTATGTAATTGCAGACCGAGAAAATAAGCCTTGAGTGTCAACACTACAATCTATAGCAGCTTCTTATAGAGTCAATGGTAATAGCCACCAATCACATACACAAAGTAATTATACACTACACTGGTTCGTGGACGATTACTTTGTAGTGTATAATGTGCTAGCAGCATAAGGCTTTTTAGACTGAAACTGCAGTAGGCGATAATACATTGGACTCCGCAAAGGATTGTGAACAGCATCTTCAACCAGGTTGCCAGGTTGGATGACAACAGTGCATTTATTTACCATTTATGGTCATGCG
The DNA here is from genome assembly GCF_026213295.1 of Gadus chalcogrammus. Lineage (NCBI taxonomy): Eukaryota > Metazoa > Chordata > Actinopteri > Gadiformes > Gadidae > Gadus > Gadus chalcogrammus. The sequence continues at coordinate 2,797,953 of NC_079426.1, forward strand.
AGGCCTTTATTCTTATGGTTTCTCAGTGATGATTTACATACAATACTTTTCTGTTCCATTCGCTCCGAACAGTGTCTGCCTGATCATAGCTTCATATCAAGAGGAAGTATGTATCAATGCGTTCCCTGATGGTCATTCATGTGCTTACTGGCTTGTGGTTGGTTCTGCGACGTTATTATAAGGAAACCGATCTTTGTTTTAACACCTTCGTTTATAGTCACTTCTTAGCCGACTCCACGCAGCCAGGAGACAGGAGACCCAGATGCAGGTCATAAAGCAGCAGCTTTACGGGCGGGGCGTCTCGTGCGTGGAACCGCAGACTCCGCGGGGGAATCGAACCCGGTTTCTTTTGGATCTCGGAGCCGAACGGTCCCTCCAGCCACAGCGCTTCTGCTCGGCGCTTGGTCTTCCACGCCCTTTCCACCCCGGCCCCGTTCTTACCTGGGCGCACGCGGCTGTGCACCTCAGCCACTGCGAGGTCACATGCTGTCACCCGTCACCTGTCCGTCTCCGGGCAGGTTTCCCCGGCGCTGGCTCCCTCTCCCCCGGGCGGAGGTGTCTGTCGAGCCTCCCGGGGGATCCGTCCCCGTCCATCACATCTTTAACTCTGTGCCTCGCCCTCGGGGCTTTGGCTGTCAGCTGATTTTTACACAGACTGACAACCCTGATTCTTCACACACGATAGCTAATGTCAATGTTTGATTTATACGTAAATATAGCAGATATGTATTCGGTTTGATATCAATAAACTAGGTTAAAAAGAAAAACAACCATCCTTCGGGGCTGGGGGAGAGAGGGTGTACACGGGTGGATATTGCTGCAGGCGTTTGAGAGCGTCTTTTAGAAGATGAATCAAACCCGTATAGGCCTACCTGCACTGGAAGACAATTCTAATTAGTGCGACTGAGACAGCCTTTGGGGAAATCTGATGTCTGCTGTCAAGAGCAAAAATGATGGTGATTTATTGAAATGAAGTATATATCATCATAATCTTTGGTTATCTTTCACAACACAGGGATTTCATTGGAGATTAATAAACATGCTTTGCAGCAACAAAGCATGTGGCAGGCAGGCTGCAGATTGAGCAGCAGATTCATGCTGTATTCATCCCTGATCCCTGGATCCAACTATAGGATGTAAACCGGAGGAGCGACGGGTTGTGAGGATGTTTGAGTCCCAGCCGACGGGTCGCGGGTTTGAATCCCCCGTGTCTAACTTTAGGAGCCCCTGAGCAAGTGGCCCGGCCCCGACCTGCTCGAGAATGACAAGTACCTTTTCAGTTAGGTTCATAAATCACTGTCAGTTCACTTTGGGTAATTGACATCAAGGGGTAAGTGGTCAACATGATTACGCAGAGGAAATAAAGTTACGTGGCGTACAGGCCTTCAACTGTCTGTCTCTATCTGCTTTATTCCTCTTTAAAGATTTACGCACGGAAATATTCTTTGCGGTTTATATGATTTAATTCTTGTAGAACACGACAGCTTGCTATAACGGTACCATGTTAGGACTTAAGAGACAGCCTATTTCTAGTGACTAGTTGAGCACAATGCTGCGGGCATTCAAAGGAGTTAGAATTTCATTATTCCGCTCTGATTAATTACATTATTCACCGTGGTTTGCGGTGTTAGTTACATTTTCCACATTATTCTTCTTTCACTAATTTCTTTTGGCACACCTCTGGTAACAGGAGACAATGTCTCACTTTGAAAGAAATACCTTGCATATTAGCATTCAGTTCTAAGTGTGAATGCCAAAGTACACATTGCTTTTCCCCCCCACATACTTATGTAAACAACATGTGGCATTTAGTTTAACAAGAAAGCTTGTTTATTCAAATTATTATAAAAAAAAGATGGCGCAAACAAGTTGGCTTTCTACCCCCGGGAGCTTCAATTTGATGCAGTGAATAGGCCACAGTTTTTCGCTTGATTAAAGTAATCGCTATTTATTTTAGATTGGCTAAAGATATAGGCATTGATAGTTTATTCAAACAAGCTCCATGTCAACACATGGAGCTCCCCACTTTGAGAACTTTGCTGACTGGCAGTATTGTGTCTGCTGGAGGTTGAAGCAAGGGCAAGACGAAGGACAGCGTCCACCATATGTCTCAGACTCAGGGAGGGTGAACTCTTTTTTTTTTGGTTGTTGCAATCTGTGTTCATCTTTTTAATTCACAAACCTTTCGAGCGATTCTTTGAGGCGTCTGTTTAATGTTTAATTCACTTAAAGGTAAAGCCGAGGAAGAATAACTCGATCACTACGACGTGGGCAGTCCGCCAGCTCGTTCACTTGTTTCGTTGACTTAATTTGCGCCAAACGCCCTTGTCAGGTCTCTAAAATTAGACTTAACGTGTTGCCGGAGGGCACTGTATGTGTGTGTGTGTGTGTGTGTGTGTGTGTGTGTGTGTGTGTGTGTGTGTGTGTGTGTGTGTGTGTGTGTGTGTGTGTGTGTGTGTGTGTGTGCAGAGTGCGTGGTTGTGCATGTTCATCCGTCTATGTGTGTGCGACTGTGCGTGCATGTTCATGTTTGTGTGCATGTGAGCGGATGCATGTGTGTGTGTGTGTGTGTGTGTGTGTGTGTGTGTGTGTGTGTGTGTGTGTGTGTGTGTGTGTGTGTGTGTGTGTGTGTGTGTGTGTGTGTGTGTGTGTGTGTGTGAGACTGCTTTAGCCAGCCTACAGTCCCTGGAGGTCACTGTTCATCGCCTGCACCCTGGCAGTCACCTGTCACATGGGTCGCTTCTCTTATGTCACCCGCTACCCCGAAAGCCACAGTGCCACACACACACACACACACACACACACTGCCAAACACACACGCACGCACTTCCTCAAGGAATCGAAGAGTTCTCGTACCGTTCCATCACTTTCTCGATCGGTCTGAGAAGGAAAAAAAAAAAGAGAAAATGTGCCCCATGTGATGGACTTAGAATTTATAAAAACCTCATTTAGATTCCGGGCAACCCAGCAGCTGTCCAAAGCCTGGTTTGCTCAGGTAACAACCAGTCCTAACGGAAGTGGAGGTGGTGGCTTCATTAACATGCATTGTTTTGCATCATTGGACCTTTCTGGCGGTATCTGCCTGTTCTGTGACCCACTTTCTCCTAGCTACCAAGTATTTTCAATATTTAGATGGGTGGACTTTTATGCACTGCACGGTGTGTGTATGTTTCAGGTTGTGTGTGTGTGTGTGTGTGTGGTGTTGAGGGAAATAATAAAGCCATTGGTGGATATGATTGATGGAGTGAATCCACAATTGGTTTGACATTTGAAAGATAATTAATGAATTGCTGTCTTATCTTACACTGCAGTTGATCCACTCACTGGCACATGATGCACATAGGCCTACTCACACACACGTACACACACGCACAAGCACACACAGACGTACACACACGCACAAGCACAAACACTGAATATATATATATATTCAAACTATATGCATAGGCCTAAACACACAAAGACTAAAATAACATTAAACATCATGGAATAAATTGAAATATGAAAAAGCCCACTTCACTGTTGGTTCAAAGCGGATAACAGCGTTCAGGTGTCGGGTTTTCCGCTCGCAGTGAGTCTGTGGGCACGACGAGTGCCACTGCCAGCAGCGGTGGGTCCTGCTCGCTTAATGAACTAACAGCTTCAAGTGGACCGCCCCTCAGCGCGCTACATCGATCAGGGCCTTCAAGCACAAAGGGCTTGAGAGGCTTGCGTAATGACAGCTGCCACCGCAAGACGACACCGCTCAGCGGGTCCGGTGGTTGAAGTGCTCCGGCGATTTGGCAGCGCCTTTCGCCTCGTCAGATGCATTCTGGGTAATAACAGGGACAGAGCCGTGTGTTCAGTGTTGACGCTGTCGCTGTTGTTTTTAGAGGAAGAGCTGAAGAGCTCGTCTAGTCGGCGCAGAGTGGTTTGGTTCCCATGTGAATTACAGGGCTCTGCGGACGCGCTGTCACTTGACTACTTGTCAGAGCGTCTCCTTACCCAGAGAGCGGTAATGAATAGGATTACATTGTGCTTTGTTTTGTTTAATCAGGGCAGAGCTTTTTTTCGTATTCTCCTCTTTTAGGTGAAGCACATGACACGACACTTACAAATGGCAGAAACAAGAAAAGGGCAGAAATAATTGATAGTTTTATAGAAAAAACACAAAATTAATTTGACATAGTTCTAGGATAAATACCCGTTGGAAATGAGAATTCATGGCAATTAACACTTGGGTGTGTGTGTGTGTGCTTATGTGTGTGTGCTTATGTGTGTGTGTGTGTGCACATTTGTTTGTATCCGTGTGTGTGTGTGTGTGTGTGTGTTTGTTACGTGTGTACTGATGTGTGTGCGTGTTGTATTTCTTGTCATCCGCAGGCCAGGTCTCTGGCGCGATGGCTGAGGGCTGAGCGCGGCTCAGTAAGTGCCCTGGATCCACGGGCTGTCTGGTTATCAGCCCCCCCGAGTTATTAGCTGTCAGAGAGGGTGGTGGGGGGGGGGGGTTTGGGGCTGGGGGCTGACGGGCTCCGATGCAGTCTTTGGGTTCCGCGGTCACCGAGGTGCTGTGTATGGAAAGACGGTTTGGACAATTAGCATCCCCGGAAGTTTCGGGAGGCCAAACGCCTCTGATCTTATGCTTTGCACAAAGTACGACTTCAGGGAATGCTGGAGGAAGCACTACTGGTATTGCTAACTGTTTTCACAGTTCCCTTTTCTGGATTCACGGCACTTCAAGCTTTTGTTTACGGGAACTAATAAAATCCATGAAAATGCATTATTATCATTTCAGTCTGTCTTAAAGGTCAGCGCAAATAAGTGAAGTGCGGATGAAGCTGTCACGTGACCCGGATCATCTCACATGTTAGTTACTGTCACGCTTTGATTCTGAAGCCTAGTTTAAATCCACTGGTGTTAGAAGATGGATGAGCCTGCCCTTTTCTACCCTTCGTTCCTCCTCCATTCTCATGAAAGTCTGTTATGTGTTTTAAAATCCATGGCACAGTAGGGTACCAAAGTTGGACACGCTTGAATTCCTCTTAGATCAGCAAAGGCACTCAAAAGCGATTATGTTTCCTTCTTCTTACCTTTCTTTGTTGAATTTGGCTCGCGGTTACCATGCAGCCTTGTTTCGTCTCTCTGAGCCCAAATCCAGCCTTCTGCGTGACAGAAGAGAAACACAGGTATGTTTCATCGGGACAACGCATTGTTCACAGCGCCGCTACCAACGCATGAATACATTGACTGTGTTTGGCGGACTGAAGCAGCGTGGTTCTGCGCCCCCCCCCCCAGGTAAGGCAGCCAGACGGACTGGGATTGTGTGGGCAACACATCACCACCATTCCATGACCAGACCAACCCCCGGAATTACCATCGAGAAATAAACCAATTTAAATAACGTGAATCGGCTTCAGACGTTTTAAAAATACTTTTGTCTGTGCTCGCATACATGATGTGCGTGCATAGCCAAGACAATGGCCGACAATGTTTTTGGAGGAGCGCTGGTAATCTCGGTCTCAGTGGGGAGAAGGATTTCAGCTAGGGTGTTTTGAGAAATGTGCTTAAATGTCCGTAGCAGGCGGTGGGATTTGCGCGTTTGGCTCAGCCCCGGCTGTTCAGTGGGCCGGTCGGGGAAATAGAGCTGGGAATGATTTCTGGCTGATGATCTAGGCGGGCGCAGATGATAGAGGCAACATACATGGCCACAAATAAACACGCCTCACGTGCCTCCCGCTTTCAGAGGGTTTGCGCAGAGGACAAATGTTTAGGGGAGGACCTTGATCCACCACCGTAATGTGTATGCATGAGAGACTAACACACCTGAAAGGTCGACCTTGAAGAAATACCCTGAAAGGAGCATTCCACAGTCGACTACTGACCTAATCTTCCGTACCCAGACGTGATTTTTCACAAGCTTGCAGAAGGTCTGGGGAGACTATCTTTGTGAGTTGAATTTGTTTCTTATGCAAAATTTTAATCCTAAAAAAATTCAACAACCCAAGACCTTGAATTGTGTTCCGGATGGGGATGCGGTTGCAAGCGTAGTGGAAAAGCAAGCCAGGTTAGCACTATTGACGTTATGGACGTGGATCGGTCGATGCAGGCCTAAGAACTATGAATAACTTTACTTTCTAGACACGTTTTGCCTTCATAATGGCTGGAATTCAGGTTATCAACAACATGATGAAAATAGATTTCCCCGCTCTTTCCTTCATTGAAAATACAACAAGTCACAGTACATAGCTGTGTCGGTGTGTTAGAGATGCAACATCAAGACACGTGCACCAAAACACAAAGGTTCGGTCTCCAAGGACCCAGTGGAGAATCCAAATGATAAAAAACAAGGGGTTGGTGTGTTTGACTCCTGGAAACTCCTGCTGAAAAGTCCTGGTTTGGAACCACCAACGTCAGCAGTCTAACTGTCCTACCAGCCTGCCCTTGAGCAAGATGCATTACCCCATTCTTCCTGCTCCTCCCTGCCTCTGCAATTCAATAAGTCATTTTGGATGAAAGCGTTGTGGTAAATAGCAGGAAAAATGGCTGACCATGATCACTGTTTCACTGGGCGGCTGACCTTTGAGCAACACATTGGTCTTATCGTCAAGTTCTTATCGCTTATGGTTCCAGCACAGAGGTAAATCAGACCGACCAATGTCCTACCGACTTACCACGGCCTTGTCCAACAGTGTTAGGGAAGAACTTTAGCGTGCTGTCCTGGTGTTTCCAGGAGGTAAACACAAGATTATGGCGCAATCATTGTAGGCTGTTTTGTCCTCTTAGCCAAATGGCTTTCTTAATTAATGGCCGCCACTTGAAGCCAGTGAATTGCCTGCTTGTCCTCCGTTTAGATGTGATGAAAATGGGGGAAACGATCCTTATCGCGATTAACTATGATGAAAGGTCCCTTATTTTAATCGGAGCTGGGTTTGAAAACATGGATGAACACACTTTAATTCCCTATCTTTCTTCGTTTGAGAATTTTTTTTGGGATTAAACATCAACCATCAACAGGTGTATGTGATGACCTTGTGAATGCTACCCGTAGCTGCGGGCGGAGACTTACTGGGGTGGTTGGGGCCGTGTGCAGATCAACGGTGGATATTCACACCTCTGGATGGTAAGTGGAAAGCCTCTCTCCTCAGAGCTGGGCCCTCTGTGTTCAATAATTGAAGGCAGCACAGAGGCAGCAGCTGCTATCACAAGAAAAATAGCATTTTGTTACAAAAAAAGTGCTGTGACGCACTCCCGGGCTGACAGTTTGAGGCTGTGAACAAATGGTACCGCAGCACAGTCGAAGTGGCTTTTTAACGGCGTATTTTGTTGAACAAACAGACAATCGATCGAACGCTAGGTTAAGTGTTCTGTGTCTAAATAGTATTAATGTAACGCGGTATAATTACCATGAATGTATGCAGTGAATGTTAAGTGAACAATACATCAATTAGAGCTATTCCCAACATACCTTTGTGTGTTCAATATTCATAATTGGACGTTTTTCACGAACCAGAATAGAAACTAAAGACTTGATCCAGCTATTCAAAGAGTGCTTCTTGCAAGTCTTGTTTTCTACTCTACGAAACAAACCAGTCCTATTCATTGAAATTGGTCATTTCTTAAATAAAAATTATCGAAAGGAGTATTTTGTATTTATCAGGCACTTACCTGTTTAACTGACCAGAGTGCCCTATATCTGTAAGTAAAATCACAACAAAGTCAGGACTGTTGAAATCTTCGAAGTATAAACTACAAAGGATGAATCAATAAACACTTTCTAAAGACTGCATGCAATGTGATTATTTATATGCAACTATGGATGAGCACTTTTTCAACATCTGTAAAAGAAAACAACATTGAACACATTTCGGGCATTATAAACATATTTTTTTCTGTGTGTCTGACGTATTCTTTCAAATTCCTTTTTCATTTTTTGTTATTATCTTTATTTTACCGATATTTAGTGAGAGGACATGTTTAGTGCCTTTTATTAAACTCTATTATTTCAGTTCACAAACTGAGTTTAGTCATATCTAATTAGAACTGCTTGGGGAGTTTAAATGGCCATTTTAGGAGGGGGTAAAATAATAGTGTTTAATAATAATTAAAAATATATATATTATCATCGTTTTTGTTGATCAAACTATAATTAGGATTAGGATTACCTGCTTAGTCTTCATTTCTGTCCGGGAACTACACTCTTAAAGAGTCAGCCTTCAGGTGTACTAGTCACAAAAGAGAGGCACAAAAGCTGAATCACAGACCTCAGCTGTGGTGTTTAAAGCACGGACAAGTACAGTATGTTTTATTGTTGTTAATTTCATTTAATGCCACTTGTCAGAGCATGAATACCAATCTCCACATTCCGGTTCCTTAATGCGTTGTGAATTAATGAAGCTGCAAAAGTTTTTAGTACATTTAATACATTAATATGGTAATAGTGTGATAGTTAATGAGTATATGGGCGGAGGTCTTACCTCTTTAAACTCCATATCATTCTCAGATTCACAAATCTGTTTAGCAACGTAAAACTTGAGAATGGATTAGGAAACAATGTATTAGTCGTAACAACAACTTGCGTCCATTTTGTTGTTATCCAATTGCCGTATCCAATTTAGCGAGAATACTGTGAAAATAAAGCGGTTCGCGACGAGTCCGTTGTCTTTATGAAACTTTTTAGCAAACACGGTATTAAAAGTTGGAGACATTGAACCTCAACAAGCAACATGCAACATTATAAGAGTTTATGAACACCTATTTAAAGAGGCTAACACCACATCCTGGATTGTTTTTTGTGTTGTTTTTATTAAATGCTTTATGTACAAATACATTTTAGGAAAAAACCAAAGCACTTGTTTAGAAACTACACACTGTACTGTGCACTCATGATTGGTCGGTGCCCCAACAAACAACACACATTTTCTGACATCTCACAATGTGAAAACGGGTTTAGGTGCTTACTTAAGTGTCAATTCAGGTGGATTGTAAAGTAGTAAGAGTTTCAAATGATCAAATTCACATTTCGCAGAAAACCCATGCCATAAATAATGCCTTTGGATTTTGGACATTTAACTTGTGAAACGTGAAAGTACATGCGGTTGGTTGATTCTAGTTAAAATATGATTTCTGGGAGTTCATACCAGTGTTTAGCTTAGAAATAGTATTGATATTGTTTTACATGGTGATACTTTCAGTTGCCCTTATTACCCTACTGCAGTAATATTCATGTTCTACACAAACATTAATCCTAGCTGAATTGTGTCATTAATTGTGCAATTCGTTTTTTGAGAACTAATAATATTACAATAAATTCTAGATGTACTGTATATCACAAGTGCAGATACATCTTTTTCCTACCTCAATGACCTGTGTAGTGTGCTGTAGATTAAATATGATAATTATGTTGTTTATCTAGTACTGTGCAGACCCAATCACTTCAATTGGACACATAAAAGATCCAAAACCACAATCGAAAAAGTATGAAATACGGTATTTTGGCAACATGTTATTCTTCGGGAACACATTCACTTCTGCTTGGGCTTTGACCTGTTTACCAGCCCAACTGTTTTTTAATCATCCAAACCCTGAACTCTGATTTCTTGGGGGGGTTCTGTCAGTGCATCAGAACCATGCCCTTTTAACATCGGTTGTTATTATGTGATATATTTTTTTTTCGGGTTTATGCCTGGATATCCAAGTCATTTAGGTTCCACTGAGGTTCCCTCCATGTCACATAAATACCAAATCCACCGTCAACAGATAAACATAAGGCAAGTAAAAGAGAACATTGTATTGTAAATCGAAAGGTCAGATTATTGTTGGCTTTACAGTATTTTTGTCCACCGAAAAAGGAAATAAAAACGGCTTTCGAGCAAATGGATGATGGCAGGAAGAGCCGTAACATTTTATGAGGGGGGGGTGCATAAAAAAAACGAAATCAACCTTCAGTATCTCCCATAAGGATGTTCTCTGAAGCCTCCTCTCGACAGACGGGCTGTCGGGGCTTTGCGATTGGGCCGACACGCCGCCCAGTCCTCCTCTGCAGCGCAACAGAAACACCACGTGTGAAAGATCAAACTACTCGTACATAAACACACCCACATTTACCACAGTGCCATGGAGCGACAGATCTTTGTTTTTAGAGGCGCTGGGACCCAGGAAATGAAAATGAACTCTGTCACACTCTCGTCACATCTCTCTTTACGTGGTCCACCTCTTCCCTCTAATCTAAAACGTGTGCGAGACGAACAGGCAGAGCCCTTTCTGGCGTTGACGAGACGTGTGTTTCTTGTCCAGCACGCCTTTAAAAAATGAATTTCAATAAATGTGAAATTCAACGGAGCCAAACTTGGCTCCGTCCTTCAGGGACGAGCCAAATGACACGGACATCAACAACCGACTGGGATTAACATCGGTTGTATATATATATATATTAAAATCAAAATGTAAATAAGATGTTGTGTCCTTGGAGCATTACATCAGATCTTTTGTTTTCGCTGCTGTATTCATTGTGCTGCAAATGAACAACACCTCGAAACAAACCAAGTGTGACAACACGATTATGTGTCGAGAAGGTTCTTTGTTTTTGTGTGTGTGTGTGTGTGTGTGTGTGTGTGTGTGTGTGTGTGTGTGTGTGTGTGTGTGTGTCGTGCGTGCGTGTGTGTTTGTGTGAGCACCTGCAGTATGTCTGCGAACGAATGTGTGTGTGTGTGTGTACGTACGCGCGTGTGTGTGTGTAATCTAAGCATGGTGTTTTATACAAGTCTAGGAGAGCACACAGTCACAGTTGGCGTGTGAGATGTGCTAGCCAAACCCTGGTAGGAAGTGTATGTGTTGCAGATATAGCTGTAGCCGGTCGGTCTTAGTATAGGGACTGACTTTAAGTGAGCCGGAACCAAAAGGATTTTCCTTCATCTCTTCGCTGTGAAACGTGATCTCTTCCACGGTGGAACGGGACGAGTGATGTCATTGTGACTGTCAGGGGCCAGTCTGTTTCCTCTAATAGATGCTTTTCATGTTTGGGAAGGCAGTGTTTGTTGTTTAACCGTGGGACGACTACTTTATGAATGCATCTTTGGCATTGCGTTTTTTGAAGGTAATACTTCCAAGTGCAATGGAAATGGTTCCAGTCGGATCATAAATCCTCACAGAGAAGACTTTAAGTAAGGTTCGCAGAGACGCAAAGGGAGAAGAAACTGGGGAAAGACTAGAGTTGAGGGTCATTTTTTCTAACAGTAGCAATATAATACATACAGTGCCCAAGGGATAAAAGGATAGTTTAGGAACATAAATATATACAATCCTTACCATAGTTATTGTAGGAGTCATCACTGGTACCGTGTCCATATTCATAAAATTCTGAAATGCTAAATTAGAATCATAGTAGAAAAAGTAAAGTAAAAAACAGAGTAGTTTAAATATGATATGTGAATATAAGGACATAACCGTAGTCAATGCTTATCGATCAAAGATCGATCAATAAATTCACATCCTATCACCGATACATATTCTACAAATAAAAATGCTGGCCTGCCTGAGCTCTCTTTGTTTACAAGAATCCTACTATAGACACTCCCAGCACCCCTCCCACTCAAACCACTCTGACACGCCACTCTAACCACTCTAACACCAGCCAGACAGCGGCCTGGCTGGTGTTAGAGTGGAGGCAGAGATGGAGTGGACAGAACAAGGTTGAATTCTGAAAGTCTCCTCGCTACTGACAGGGAGGGGCACAATCGAACACACACCCTTACACAGAATCGAACACACACCCTTACACAGAATCGAACACACACTCTTACACACAACAGTTGCAGCATCTCTGTTGTGCTGTTCATTTTTTTAGATAAAAAATAAATAGTTGAACATTGAATTTCATAAAGCAATTATAATGGTATGTTTTTCATTACGTTATTGTTGTTTATATAGTTATTTATAATCGTTGATATAAGATAACAATTAATTATCTTAATGGAAAGATAATTAATTGTAAGGATAATCAACCATTATGGTAATTCGAAAATATGTTACTCGAAGCTATTGTAGCAGACCTAACGCATCCAATATAGGTGGTTGGATCAAAATAGCACTAACAGTAACATTTTAGTCGAAAATACTGTATTTGATTCAACAATTCTGTATTCAATTCCGGAAAACACGGTTTTCAATTCTCCGAACACGGCGTTTTCCCTGGGCGTACCTTTTGGACTGGTTGCTGTAGCTGTCGTCGTGGGCGTCGTAGCTCTCGTCGTCGTACTGCCCGTCGTACCCGTCGTCGTAGCTCTGCGGCGCGGGGAAACAAACCGGCAGCGTGAACGAGGTACGACCAACTAGGGCTGGGCAATAATTTGATTACGATTATTAATCGCGATAAAACTCACGTCGATTACGACGATAAGCATTAGACATAAATGCTCGATATTAAAAAAAAAAAGATTATTTACATTATTTTCAATAGGTAACAAGGCAAGCTACCTTATATTGTTCTGTTGGAAGCAGATAAAACACGTTTGTGAAGTTAAATGTTTATATTTAAATGTGATTTAATGTTCCCTTATCACAAATATACAATATACAAATATCACAAATATGGTTATAAACAAAAAAGTATGGTTTAACTAATGAACACACTAGTTTCTTCAGGCTGCAGCAGTATCAAATCATATATCGTGATTAATATCGATACCGATCAATATCAAAAAAATAATCGTGATAATATTTTTTGCAATATCGCCCAGCCCTACGACCAACCGACCGTCCTCTGGGCCCTGCTAGGGCCCCTTACGGTTAGCCTGAAATAAAATACAATATCGCTATTTTAGCAAAAGACCGAGCTCATTATAACCCCGGCCGTACGAGACGAGGGTAGTGCGAGCGAGCGGTGCGGCAACACAAGCCGGTGTCGAGCAGAGGTATTGATTAACGCTTGCGGGTTTACGAGGAAAGCCTTGTTGACACCTCTCAGGCCCTGATCCAACTCAAATATAGATCTGATCTATCGATCAGCGGCCGGGCCCGAGAAACAAGAGCGTGCGCATGCACTCGTTTTGAGGGCGCCATCGATGTGCCACGCGATAACGGCAAGACGTGTTACAGAGGTTAGCCCAAAACACACAGAACTGAGCTGTTTATTTCCTACCCGCATGGGGGCATTGATTATGTACATCAGAATGGTGATAAACATTGTTTGTCCGTCCTAGGTTAATAATCGTTATTCCCTATCTGGTTTAAACTAATCCATCAAAATGTTAATACCGCTGTTTTAAAACGCCGTAGGGATTGTAGGGAAGAAGTCCTTCCTTTGTACGTTCATATTGGTGTCCCCCCTCCTGGATGACCGTGCGCTGTTTCTCACGTGCGCTGGTTCTCACGTGCACACCGTCCAGACAGGAGTCCCGATCCACTCAGGGTTGACTCATGCATGACCTTCGCAATGTGTGCCTTTAATAAAAACCTATTATTCTTCATTCAGCCTTGTCAGTTTCCCCATTCACTTAAGTTCTTTTTTTCTCTTTTTTTTTAATAACATGGTGTGCAGTACGCCTAAATATATAATAGTTTAACGTAATTAACGTCCAAATCATTGTCAAGCAGTCTTTTGACCAATGGAAATGTGAAGGGATTGAGGTTTATTTGAATGAGCCTAGATTTGACTAAATTAAAAACACAAATTATGTCGCGGATGAAGCAGCTCAGAGAATCCATCTGGCTCTGTTCTCTGTAGAGGGCTTCCCTACGAAGACAAAGAGTCCAGCAAGTCCACTAATTGACTATTTATTTCCGCAATTCTCATATGTCCAAATGCTTCGTGGATGGAGTTCAACTTTTAAATGGAGTCAATAGAATAATTATACGAAAAACAAATCTAGACCCGTTTCCCAGTCAGAATGATAAATTACACAAGTACTTCAAGCCACTTTACTCTACTATTGCTATTAACTACTTTAGCAGGCTCTTCTATCCAAAGCGACCAACAGTGAATACAGATAGTTGACATAATGGAGAAGCTAGGTGTGTTGGGAATCTCACTCTACAACGCCAACATGTGCTCCGGAAACCACTCAACCCAGTCCAACGTCCGGTCGGGCGTCGAACCTCCTAGCTAGCTCCTAGCTCGTACAATTACAACCAAAGACTTGGGCTTAAAAACAAGCAATTAAAAAACAACAACACTATCCACCTCCCCAAGATAGCGTGTTTCTTTGCCCCCCTCTCTCTCTCGGAGGCTTTAGCTTGTAGAACTGTACCTTCTACCAGTGTTCTCCCTGAACCGCGGTAATCAATTAGCCACCAAGCCGCCGCCGCCGCCGCCACCGCCGCCGTCGTAGGAGGCTAGGAGGAATAAATCAGACGCGGCGACACCAGGGGTGGACGCGGCCTGGCTCAGAGTAATTAGCACCGCGCAGACCTACAGGGGCCCTTGTCCGTGTGCTCTGTTATCCATCGACGTCCTATCGGCCCCCGACGACACTGACTGATTCGCATTCGCGGCCCCCGCCGAATGAATCTCGCCTTGCTTAGTTCCCTTCTGTTGCTAGGGAGAATATTGGAAAGAGAAGACGGGCCGTTTACTGTTCGACCAACCGCTTAATACGACTTGGGAGTTTTTGCTTCGGTCTTATTTCACCAACAGCTCTTTAAGAAAAAAGGGAAGATGTATTTTCATCACCTCTGCATTATTTTTGTAAAGAATTATTTTCTGAAATCATGGTTGAATTGTTTTGGCAACAAAGACAAAGACAACATGTTTTCAGTTATTGTTAACTTATAGAAAATGTTAATTTCAGTAAATGTGAAAATACTTATATTGATAAAAGATGTTGCGTCTCCCTGTCTTGACGCATGAGTCTTTAGACATGAAGTTGCTGGATTACTCACCGGCGACGTATCCTAATTTGTCCTCGTTGCCTGTTATTAAAGTTCTCTACGGAGAAGTAATTGCAGTGTTTAGCCGAACCACTCTCCTTAAGCAATTAACTCAGCCGACTTACATCTGCAGTAAAGGGGCAGCCGGCTACTTCTAGCATCTGGGAAAGAAAGAGATGATACATTGAGAAAAGATTTTCTCTGCACTCGACTCTGCTCTTCAGGTTTGGTGGAGCTCTGTGGTGAATCACATTAAGGCTCTCACTGCATCGCATCTTCTGCAATGTTCTGCTTTCAGCAAGCGCCCAGTTTATGCCATTCTGAAGCTAGCGATTTGTAAAATCCTGATCTGCTGTCAGGGAAAGCATATACCGTTTTTCAAGCACCACTGGTTTATACCATGATAAGGTTTGGAGGGGATTTGAATTGTGATATGATAAAAGAAATAGACAGATGTGTATCTGTGCCTTTGTGTCTGTTTCTATCCGTTTACCAACTGCCGCAACTGCCCCCTTTTGGCTGGCATTTTTATTTTTTTAAATAATTGCTCTTGGCAGGGTTTTTTCGTGAAATACTTGGTTTATTTATAGTCTCCAGTCACATATATATTATAGTTATAGCACACCATAAGCAGCACAGTTTAAGTCCTGCCCCATGCCAGACACGCTTATACACACACACACACACACACACACACACACACACACACACACACACACACACACACACACACACACACACACACACACACACACACACACACACACACACACACACACACACACACACACACACACACACACAGTGCATTTCTATGGACAGACAGTGCCCTCAGATAATAATGGGATTTTCTACATATCAGGGAAAGTGATAAAAAAAATGAAAAAAACACAATAGGATAACAAAATATGGAGATATCGGCTACGAGTTGGAGCAATAAATCGCAAGAAAATGCACAAGCAAACCGTTCAACGTCGAAAGAGTTTGTTACATGCCCTTCTATTTTTCGCGAACATACAGTTTAATGAAATTAGTTGAAAATGGCTGATGCAACACATTGCAGAGAGCGCAGTGTGTTAATTAAATGTCGATGAAAAAGATTCAGAAGCAATCAAAAACGATCTGTTTAATCCAATTGTCGGTGCGTTAATGCATTAAGGAATTAAGCGTGCACTGCTTGCAACACCGTTTAGGGGGAATATATTGAAGAAAGCGTGGTTCAAAGCACAGCAGGTAAGTTATGATAAATAAAACCCAACCTCTCATGACCATAGGTTGTTATGTTGGCTGGCATTTGCTATCCAGATGGGAGATCCTTACAGTAGCTTAATGAAGCTTAACAAAGATTTATTATGGATGGGGGAGAATAACATTTGCTAAGGCAAACATATGAAGTCGGCCCCAATGTGGATGAAAACCAACTTAAGTACAACATTCCGACACAGACTACAGTATACCACTGTGTATTAGAATATACTACGGGGTAATAATGTGTACGAAAAAACATACTACAGTTTTCACCATGATGTACTTATATCAATGCCTACTAAACCAGGCTACAGTGTACCAATGTGTACTCACACACACACTACAGTGGACACATAATTGTGTATACTCAAAAACACACCACAGTGTACACTTCAGTATGTATACAGAAAAACACACCAAACGGTACACACCAGAATGTACACAGGAAAACACACCACACTGTACACACCAATATGTATACAGTAAAACAGTACAGCGAGCCCTAATGTGTACACTGATAAAAGACCCGACCGACGTGCCTTCGATTCTCCTGCGCTCGCATGGAAATGTTGTTATTGGAGGCAGAGTCGACACAAAAACCAAGGAGGCTAAAGCATGAAGCCATTAAAACCAACCAATGCAGCACTATATAGGAACGGGGCTGGCCCGTATAGCCCATCCATCACAACCAAAGACCAAAGCGCATAACGACCCTAACCCTTCCTTCCAATTAAACGCCTCAACAACAACAACAACAACAACAAACATCCCTTTACCACTGTAGACCAACATTGATATGCAGCGGATGGTATATATGCAATGTTTTCCCAATGTGCGGTTTGCCCCCACACACCCGGAACAGTGTTTCCCACGGACCAGGTAGCATGTATGGTTGTGGTGGTGGTGGTGGGGGGGGGGGGGGCTCATCATTCGCGTAATCGGGCAATCGCGCAAAAAAATATATTTCAAAGTGGACCGACCGACTTCCCGTTCTTCCCGATCTCCAGTCCCTGCTGCAGAGCGAATTCAAATCGCCGGTGTGGGTACCGGATTGACTCGGCTGCCAGATCAACTCGGGGTCCTGCGCTTACAGATGACGTCGACACTTGTCGTATCGACACAAGCCAACGGACAAAACCCCGAAGGGTTGTTTATAAACGGGGCTCAATCATGGACATAAAAAGAAGGCTCAATCCGTTTTGGTTTTGATTTCATTGAGCGCAGCCCGTTCTTTCGCACAAACAAAGCCATTGGAAACACGTCTAAAAGCACTGATGAATGCATATGTAACCCAGTTCCTGTTAGGGACTCTTATTCTGAAGGAGCAGAACGGAAGTGTCTGCGTGTGGGTGGCTGTTTTGACTCTGTGCTGGGAGCGCTGGAAATAAAGTGGATCGCCCCGTTCAGTGAATGGAGTTAACCGATTCTTCTTTTATATATTACCAAAATATATGCAACAATAATTTGTACGTTAGATTATTATTCATAGATTAGAAAACAAAAGGAAATCGTTAATACTTGGGAATAACATGGGAATGAATGAAACGCGCAAGCGCATTTAAAAGACAGCGTTTACAGGAAGTGCGTCATTATTGCGCGTCTAGGACCCCGAGTCGATCTGGCAGCTGAGTCAATCCGACACCCACACCGGCAGAACGGGCTGGGGGTCTAACACCGTCATATATATAAACTATAACCGCATTTCACATTAATCGCAAAAATCCCGCTGCTTCGGGTTTTCCTTTGTAGGCGCGTTGAGAGGAGGAGCGGGCGAATCCGCTGTCAGTGCGTGTGCAGTGTATCAGTGATACGCGGGTTTACCCAATAAGTGGTAGTGCACCATTGGCATGTATGCGCGCTTGTCTCTGTGTGCGTGTGCTTTTGTGGACGAGAATGACAGGGAGGGTGATGAATGAACAGAACAATATTTATATTTCAAAATCGCGTATTTTTTACGCGATTTAAAAATCGCGTAATTTTAACGAGATTTTGCGCTTGGTGTTCATTCTGTGGCGTTGCGCCACACATTTAGCCTGGCTCCGCCCGCCTAAGTATTTCCGCTCAATTTGAATTTCCCTTCAGTACTACGTCCGAGACTGTGGTATAGAGTGGCGAAGTCACGCTCCTTCCGGTAGAGCCCATGGGACCGATAAATATGAATGGGCTTCAATGGAGAGAAAGTAATTATTTTCTGGGCCCAGTCTTTATATGCCCTGGATTACACACATGTTGTTTGTGGATTTAAATGATAATTTGTCAGCTCTTGTTGACGGACATCTTCACGCACAGTGTCGCGCAACGTGATTCCCGGCCAAACGTTAGCGATTGGTTATGGCAGATCCAGAATGGCACTGGGCAGATTCCAATAGTTTTGAACTTCAACAGACAACCGCCTTCAAGTGAGTTAACGTTTGTCAATTGAGTAGGTCCAGACTCTGTACAAATGAAATGAAGTACGAAAGTCTGGTAGGACCAGGCTACCACACATTGGTCTATGCATGGGAAACACTGCAGGAACACACTGCACAAGCCGTAAGTCAATACTATCCGGTAACAGGTACCACCCCCCCCACCCCCCCTCCCTCCCGTTTCTGCATAATATCACTTTTTTATGAGGCTGACAACATGACAGACTCCATCAATCCCGAGCGTCTCCCCTGAGAGATGGGGGGGTCTTGATGGGACGATTAGCACTAAATTATGGAGAAATGGAACGACTGCATGTCCGCGCGCTCTGGGTCTACGAGTTAGACCGTAATGCAACGCAACGCAACGTGTACGTTCCTGATGGTTTCTCCAAGGAAAACCGACCAGATACACGTTTCAGCCCGGTTAAAGCACAGCTGAAACAGATTTGAGATAAAATACTCTAACATTTTAGGTTTATTGGGCTGTCATAGGGCCATGTTCCGCGCTGCAAACAGCGTTTGAGTGACGATGTGATCCTAAGTAGCCTAGTCTTAAAATAACGAAACGAAACCGCGCACTAACCTGTACAGCACATTATCGACTGGTACCATAACCGTGCCTTTCTATCTATTCTATCTATCTATCTTTATCTGAGCCATGCTTTATGTAAAACTTGTTTGAGTACTTATTTTGCCATTGTCCATTTACTCCTCTACACAAAAGACTCGGACGTTAAAGGGAGCAGCAGGACAGCTGGATGTCCGATCTGACGTTGCCAGGTTACGACGCGTCTCCAGAGCGTCTCCAGGTCAAGAGCAGCTAAGGTGTTGCAATATCCGGCATTTATTTATATAGTGAGCGGTAGGAATAACCAAAGGTGTGAGCGCTGGAGCAGAGGATTAACCCAGGTCAGCTCTGCAGAGGCAATATCTATATTGAAGCAATGGTTCCGATCATAAATTATAAACGATATGAGTGACATGTGATTGTTCTTTCATCCCCCCCCCCACCACCACCACCAGTCCCTCCTCCCTCCTCCCCCCCCCCCCCCCCCCCCCCCCCCCCCCGGCTCTCTCTCTTGTCTCGCCCTCTGTCTTCTCTTCTCCCTCTTTCACTCCCTCCCCATCTACGTCTCCATATATTAGAGGTACGTTTTTCCCGCTGAAGTTCCGAATCGATACCGCCCACGATAAGGTCCGATAACAAACAGTATCAGTGTCCCAGACTGACAATTAGACAGAGTCCATCAATCTGAGGCACCTCTGGAGACACACAGCGTCACGCGATAGGGAGGCAGAGAACATATTTCCATCTGCACATTCAGTCACGTTGGCAGGCGATCGTTGTGTTTTTTTTCTCCGAGAGCCGCATACAACGCCGAGGATAGGGTTTGGAACAACAAACAGGCACACAACAGCTTGTCCATGTCTGAGTCTGTGTCTGTGTCTGTGGTCTCGTCTGTGTCTGAATCCTTGCTTGGGGGTCTCGACTGTATGATGTGGAAAAACAGCGGAATATAAAAATGTGCGCTGAAGGTACAAAAATACAAGCAACGTGAGATTGGGGGGGGGGGGGGGGGGGGCTGAGGAAAGGAAGAGAAATGTTCAGAGGGAACTTGATGCCATAATCCCCCCCTACAGCTCCTTGGCTGTCACCCTACTTCCCAACCTCCAATTACAAAAAAAAATGGACCGGCTTCTTTTGACTACACATAAAATACACAGGCTCTCCATCAGAACTCAATTTGGCTCGGTAATGAGTCTGTGCGAGCGCATTTCCCCATGCAGGCAGGGCCAATCTCAAATTGCCAGCGCATGCGGGAGCGTTGCTTAACAGGGAATCTCAGAGGAAATAGAGCAACAAAAGTGTTGCCTTTTTGCATTTGGATGTAACTTCACCCTACCTTTGTAACAGTGACCTTGGCGTTGTTTTTTTCTCTCGGTATCTAAGGATGCATAATTTAAACTTGAACCTTGAAGTTCTCTCAGTACACGTCGCTGGATTCCTTTGTTGCCAAAAAGCCCGGCTGTTGAAAAACTCCTGAAGCAATGGTGTTTAAATTGGTCATAAGGACACCGTTGAAACTACTATCCCTGTGTGAATGGATGGGGGGGTGCTGGATTTCATTGGTTTAAGTTTTGTCTATGTTTAAAAGATTTGATGTCTTGCCTATGTTTCAATCGTGTAATGTTTTGCAGCTATGTTTCATTCTAAAGCTTAAAATAGGCCGCACCGGATGAGGTTACACTCGATAATATTCACTCTATTTTTAATGACAAAGAGCCTAGAGTAGGCTAGCTGACTATATCACGTAGCGCACCTTGTAGCTGTAAATCACTTTCAGCCAATTCAGTGCAAAGTTGTCACATTTTATTGTGACGGTACTTTATTGTGCTGGTCCTGAATACATTTCAATGCATTAAAATAATTAGCTCTTTGTTTTTCGCATCGGATACGTTGATAGAGTGTACATGCTGCATAAACTCCGCCGGGATACTGAATGTGAGAAGTCGGCCTACTTACGTAGTCTTCGTAGGACTCATGTGTGATCGGTAACAGTGGGGGCCGGTATCCAGGCTTCGCCGGTGCCCCCCTGCCCCTGTGGGACGGTGTGTCCCTGGTTCCGGCAGCGCTGGCTGGGTTGCTCTGAGTCACCAGGGCTCCGCGAGAGGCCACCGACCCTCTGCCAATGCCGCCACGGCCCCTGGGGAAAACAGGCAGAAATACAGACAGACGATTAAGCACACATACAGGCAGCATAGCCAAGGCAATTATCAATTGTTGGATTTATTTCAGATGAAACGTTTTTCGCCTGCTGGCAGCAAAAGCCAGCAGGACCAAATGTACAATTGCTTCTGCTCTTTCATGGCTGGTGGTATTGACTAATCTTTAGTCAGAATATAATTGTTTTTTTTATAGTGGATTTTTTCCGGCATGCTCAAGGCTAACCTTCAATAGATATAAGACTGATTGCTTGGGGTGAACTGTCTGGCCCGGGCAGATCATTTCTCATATTAAGTTGTAAATGTGAATTTCACCGCAGGACCAAGGTAAGAAAGAATGTTGCCGTTATTTTAAAATTTTACTGCAGGGTTAGAGGTCCAATAATTAAATGGAGTTAGAATAAAGTATTTTCTTTGGTAAATCCTCATTAGTACTATGATGTAAAGGTTGATATGGAAATCTTTATCAACATACCAGCGCACAGTAGTGCACAACCGACAAATGTCACGCATGCATCATGGGATTGTTTTCTTACAGATACTCTGCCATATGGAGAGAACGCAAGAGAGATATAGTACTGTAGAATCCTAAATCAGCGTAAATATATCGAAACCTAGTCTAATGAAAACTTTGCATGCAAGAGAAACGCTTTGACAGTTTCAAACACAACTATGTCTCCTCTTGAAAAACATCGCTACTAACATAATAACTAACATTCCGACTCCCCTATGCTTTCAAAAACCGAGGCGGCCATTGCAATACGATGTTGGGACAAACAAGCCCCATTGTTTTGTAGATGCAATGATTAAAGGTGCAACCTCTGTCGCACAAAGCACAACACACAACAAAAACAACAAACTGTCCCTTCAAGAATGCAACACGATCAAAGATCACCGGCTTTTCCAATGCGACCAAACTCTGAAGAGGTGTTTCGGTCTATTGAGTCAGTGGAGCGTTGCACCTTGAGGCTGGGGCGAAGGCCGAGCGCAGGGCCCTGGCTGGTGCTGTCCTCCCCCTGCCGGTCTCGTCGGAACCATTCAAGTAGGAGAGCTCTCTCAACTGCTCCTGCCTGATCTCGTCGTTGTAGTCCTGGGGGGAAGCAAACAACACATGTTACGCTTGAGAGGTAGCTTCCTCCTCCTTTCACAACAGATGCTCTCAAACACAGCGATATGACAGCACATTCAGACTCCCTAATAGCCACACGCTCTCGCGCGCACACACACACACACACGCATGCAGATGCACACACTAGTTTTTGCACACACACACACACACACACACACACAACAACTGGCACTCACACACGTTTTTGTATAAACTAACAAACATACGCACAGACGCGCGTAGACTAGAGCACGCACACGTACACACACATCTGCACACACAGACACATTCATACACACGGTTACACACAATTGAACACAAGGACACATGCACACACACGTTTACACATATCTGCACACACACACATGCACACACACGCATACACACATCTGCAGGAACATAAGCAGACATACATATGGTATCGCTGCAGGCTAAATATTCATTGATAAATGGTAAGTCAGTTACGGGTTGAGCGGGACGTTACTCATTTCCCCACCAAAATCGTTTTCGTTTTACTGTTTGGTTTCCACAAACAAATCGACAATTGCAGTTGGTGGATGAAGATGTACTTTTTAACACAAGACGTCTCTTTCTCCATCGCTCACAGCTAGCTTACCAAAGCGTATCACGTTGACTTTGAGACGGGCTCGAGGGAGACGAATTAGAAGCGAATGTATACCATCAACTCACGTAGGAGTGTGAGTTGATATATCAGAAATAAAAACAATCAAGAGAACCAATTTGCGTGATCCATTACTTCCAAATTGTCACGTCGTAAAACATCTTCCGCTCATCCGTCAAACACACCAGCGGTTATGACACTGCAGGAACACCGAGCGGATGAGGCAAGATTTCAACGTCTCGTCGACGCCTGAACACGTAAACGGTTTCACTGCGGAGCACCAAAGCCATAGCCTCCTAAATGGGTTACCCCGAGGCGGCCAAGATGTTTAATACCATCAAAGCACATTGTGAGCAGAGCGTCGTGCCTGTTAATGCTACTACCAGTTTGAATGTCAACAAGAATATGTATTAAAGCGCAAAGTTAAGCATTTTCCGCAAAGGTCAGCAGATTAAAGTGAGCCATCGACTAACGTTTACAAACATCAGACGTAAGCACTGATCTGAGATCCTTGGCTGCCTGACAGCATCAACTAAATGCATTTGGAAGGATGTTTTAAAAGCTGTGTGTCCCTTCTTACTTCAACCCTCCCTGATGACCACATTATCAGAGGAGCCAGTCTGTAATAACGCTTTAGATCACTGTTGAACGCAGCCTCCTCAATTATTTAGTGTAGTGGTTCCAACACAAAGTATAGCCTGCAAACACATTGATAGGCCATGCATAATGAACATGCATGCTCTATAGTTAAAATGTTCATTGCAAACTACGAATTGATTATGCCAGACACTATTATACAATATTGGGACAGACCGCGTTCAACATCAAACAATACATGGGGATGTGTTCCAGTAAACTTTTAAAAGGGCCATGCATCATAAAAGAGGAAGCACTATATCATTTGTAGGGGGCCAACCCGGTATCACGCGATTTCGTGCTCATGCGCACAAACGTTATTAATCTATTGAATCGTGTGCCGATTACGATTGTCCGACATTTTTAGTGCTACACAGAACGAAATGTAAACCAATGCATTCTGAATGGGAGCGTTCTCCAACAATTGACGTGCTCCACAAAAGGAAACGAGAGAGAGAAAGAGAGAAAGGGAGGGACAGAGAGAGAGAGCGAGAGAGAGAGAAGCTTCAGAAGGGGTGAGCGCAGATAGTACAGTGCACCCTCTAGTTATATATCATTATTATATAGTTATATATATGTCAACATTTCTGATTTGTAAGCAGACCTCCTCAAAAACGACGTTAATTGTCGGAGAACGCTCCCATTCCGACTGCATTGGTTTACATTTCGTTCTGTGCAGCACTAAAAATGTCGGACAATCGTGATCTGGGACACGATGCGCACAGATTAACGTTTGTGCGCATGAGCACGAAGTCGCGTGATACCGGGTTGAGGGGGCAGGGTGGCGTGTAGTTGCTATAGGTATTCCTGAGTTACCCGCCTGGGATATATAATCGACTCCCAGCTGAAAGGTACCGGGTTCGATCCCCAATTCACATTCCTGTAGGCATTCTACCTGCTCCCGTAATGACCTCTATCTGTATTCACTGTCAGCTCTTTGGAGGACAGCGCCTGTCAAAGTAACACCGTGATCGTAATAAACAGTTAATACATCTACAATCACATGGCCCTTCAGAGAAACTCCTTTTTTTTTTTATCTCCCCCTGTTCGTTACATCTCTGTGTCGCGCTTGTAAAAAAAATAAAGAAATAAAAAAGCGGTACTCAAACCATCTAAGTCAGCCATTGGCTAGCTCAGAGGAGTACCGCGGTAGCGTAGCATCTTGGACATATGTTGTCACTGCGGCGGTCCCACGGCGACAAAACGGTTGTGAACATCTGTCGCATTTTAGCTGATTTATTTTCCCGAGATGTGTTTGTTATGATTGCGGCACACAGTGCGTCTGAGCGTTATCGGTTTTGAGGCGACCATTGGGGAGTCCGTTCTAAAGCCCGCTGTCTTATTTTGTACCAAACTTTTGGTAAAGAGACCTTTGCCCGTCGATTTAATTAACTTTATCTAGCTACACAGGGAAATTAATTTGTCACACCCAAAGATGAACCACCTTTGGAAAATAAATAATGAGTGTTATCCCGTTGTGTTTATTCTCTTTTTTGTACACATAAGCGGCTGATTGAACGCGTTGTCAATATTTCAATGGGAAAAATGATAGAAGGACATTTGAATCTATTCAAAACGTCTTCTGGAGTTTAAAGACAGTGGCAGTGCCTTTAAATAGGAACGCTATGAGTTAATTAAAAGCAGCTCAAGCCAGGGAAAACGTTGCTATGTACAGAGGAATTAATAGATCTGTGTGTACATAGAAAGTGTGGCCGACAGCGGAGTTCAGACTGTATTGTAGCAGAGAGTAAGACTCCTCTTTCCACTTTCCATGAACTCAGGTTACTCAAGGTATTAATGGAGAACAGACAGAGGAGTCATACCAGCTGCTACAATACAGTCCCCTTGCGCTTGAGTTCATGGAGATAGCAAGACTCCCTTTTCAATTCTCCATGAACTCAAGTTCACAGAGACAGTATTACAGGCAGCCGATAGTAAGACTTATTTTTCAATTCTCCATGAACTCAAGTTCACAGAGACAGTATCATACGAGATATTAAGACTTTTTCTCTCTTTTTTGGATACTCTTCAGCTGGAGCTAAACAGATACGGCTGGACTGTAATTAAGCCGAAAGTCGCGTTGAAATTAAGAGATTTGCTTTTATGTGATGATGATTAGACCATGAGATGTTAAGGTTGCAATGTGTAGGGATGAGCAATACTTTAAAACAGTGTTCTATCCACTCTAATTGGCTGTGTAACTGTGCGACGCAAACTAGCATAGCACGGTTGGCTGGCTGGCCTGACAGGAGGGGTTCTGGGAGTTTCGATAGGACGATTATTGTCAACAAAGAGAGAGGTACGGGCTGACCAGAAGTAGTTATTGGTAGAATATATCAGTTATAAGATAGCTTTAATTGATACTTTTTTATTAAAATAACTAACATTCAGCCTTGAATACAGGTATCTCCTGGTTATCTTAAGGTACGAGCTTATTTAAATTTAACACATCGTGACTTTAAACAAAAAATAAGGGGTATTTGGCTCCCTGCCGAAAGGTTGCTGGTTCGTACCCCAATGACCACATCCTTGATTAGTGAAGCCTAACCCCTACCTTCTCTGCATATATCTAAAAAAGATATTGCTTTAGGTTTTTTATCTTCATGCACGGCTACACTTCCATGGCCCAATTAGCAAAAGAGAGGCAAAAAAATGTTTAGATGTAGAAAATTATATTTATATATTTAAGTTTTCTGAACTTCATAATTGTGTTGAGGCAGAACCCCTTTCTGAAGGCATGTCTGCCTTGTAAGGCTTAATTAATATTTACTGCTCAGGCACAGTTGAGTAAAAAATATGCAGATTATGTAGTGTTATAGCTTTCTTCGGGCCATAAATTGGAGAAATCCTGCTAGTGGCTCCATGCTGCACATTTAATTGTAGAATAAATTATAATTGTTACGCCAGCGAGGGTATCTGAAGCAGTACCAAGTCGATGATAATGTTTACGAGACTGGAAATAAGCAGATACTGCAAATAAACACGTTTTTGAATATAAGGCTTGTACATTAGAATCAATCATGGGATCTTTGGTTGATAATACACCATATTCAGAGGACACAAGAGAGTTATAGTTCTATAAAATACAAAATCAGGCAAAATATAGGCCTACCGTAAGCTATGCTTTATGACGACTCTCATGTCTTGCATGAGAAACAATGTCTCCCCCAATAATGACGGCTCATTTCACAATTAATGACTCCAAAATGAGCAAAATAACAATGGGAGTGAAATACATGATATAAATATAGCCGACCGGAACTGGAAGAGAGTTAATGAGACTTACTGGCACTAGAAACTTCTTGATCTCGTCCAAGGCGCTGCTCATGCGAGTATAGGCTTCCCCGGGCGGGGCGAAGACCTCGATCAGGACGTGGAGATCGTTACTCAAATGGCCGTATTTAGCCTCGCCGCTTTTCCTCAGCTCCTCCTCCTGTTGTAATGAGAGAGAGACGAGATACTGAACAGAAAAAATAAAACGCCATTTTGGGGATTACGTCTTGCATGTGAGATCTAAACATTTTCTATCCAATTAAAATCGAATAGCCTTTTTCTACTGAAGACCTTCGACGTGGCCGAATGCAAACAGCCTTATTTGTAGACTTCGTAGATATATATAAGAAAAAAAAGAGTAGCAGCCACATAATGGTTATTCTCTGGGTTATTTTCGCAAAATTTAAATGTTATCTTATCGTTAGATAGAGTCGGCAAAAGACATTCAAAGTATTGCGCCTGAACGCTGTCTGGAAGCCTTCGTTAACTCTCCCACACTTGGGTACTTTTCCATTATCGTCTGGTGCTCCTTCAAGCATTCAGGAGCCTAAAACTTGTTGGAGATGCTCCGTCGTGATAGCTGGGAGGATAAATCTGACAGTTGCCTGTTGAGTTACATTTCTTACACGCTGTGTTCAGAGGCAATATGCTCAGAGAGCCACGTTACGCGCTCATGAAAAGGTGAACTCAAATATGACAAACAAAGCATTTTCTAAAGTGTTTTTTTTCATCTCACCGTAGATGCAATAACCTAAGCTATCGTTAGTGTGACTGCTCATTTATAAGACTGACAATGATCGCTCCGCACACTCTATGCGAGTCACCCTAATGAGTCAATTAGTTAGAAATACCAGAGAACTAATTAGCACGAGGGGGCCAGCGCAGCCGCCGATATTTAAAAGTTTTGCTCTAATGTAGTTGCTGAATTCTATAAAATGGATCGTCTGTGGGCTGAAAAACATTGTAGAAATTGATTCGCCCCACAGAAATTACCTTTAAATGTAAGTGCATTTTGATTGATTTTAAACAGTTGTTGAAGCACCGTGGAGCTCAGTGAAGGCTCGCTTCCAGAGGATGGAGGAAGCACCAAAGTACAAAAACAACTTTGAATCCGAACAAATCCATCTGTAAAACCCCACTGCCCATTATAACTGAGGTCGAAGACCAGCACTTCAAACCGTGGCAGTGGGTGAGCTTCCTGCCGGGAGAGCATTGCAGGAACCCGGAGAGATTCATGCTGGGATTGTGTGGCAGCAGCTCTATAGATGAGTGTCAGCCCCCCAGGCTAAAGTGGCCCTGGCACACAGGTAGAAGACACAAGATTGCTTTTTTGGGTCTTGCTTTTTGAAAAGATAAATGGTTGGCACTGTGTGACACTCCATTTTGAGCAGTGTTGTGTGAAGTTTTTTCGCTGGGTGCTGCTGTCAAAATAGAACGCCATCAGAGATGTGTGTGTCTTTATTGACACACTTTCTTCTTTTCTTTTGGGGGGGGTTTGGGCCGGTGTTGACGCAGGCAGGCCCTTATTGCACCCACCGTCCCAGATGTGTGTGCGTCTGTCGGGACCGGTGGAAGGCGATACGCTGAGCCACCATCATCTAAATAAAGCTGAGGCTGCACGGCCCGCATCAGCATCTGGGCCGGGATCCCTCGACATATGGGAGCCCGTGATTAGGGCAGCCTCGGAAGCGGGCCAGCGCCTCACCGCAACCGAGGACGACCCGAAGCCTCCGGAGGAGGAGCACGGGCCAGGGACAGTGTGTGTGTGGGTGGGATACGTGACCCGAGGTAACAAGGCCTGTTGTGGAAGTGATTAAATAAAAAGAACCGACTCGGGACACTATTCTTTTGTAGTGCATTACAGGAGAAACATGCTCACAAAGCAGTTCAGGTTCAGAACTCTCTCTCTCTCTTTCCGAACTAAAGTTTCGGAGCTGCACACACAGAGACTTTGATGGGTCTTGAGCAATAAGTTTTAAAGGATTAATTAATAAAGGACATTAATATTAGAACACATAATGTGAATGTGTCCATTACCAGACACACGGAAGATTAACCTGCTTTGTCAGGCTGTCTTCACTTAGGGGTACTTCTGCTGATCGTATCAATACCACATGGGTGTAGCTGTCCACAAGTGTTTGAGCTCTGCAAAATCTAAGCTATCTGGGCTTGTGGATGAGAACACCTCTCTGGTGAACATCCGTGGGCGACCTGATAACTTAGAAGACGGGGCTTTCAGTGGATGGTCTTCTGTATCAGGCTCTCCTGGACAATGAGGAGGAGGACCCTGGAGTCGTAGAAAACATCAGTCCATCAACATCACCGGTTTCCCTTTGTTCCTCCTCACCTCATCCTGCAGCATTTGCTCCAGACCCTTTGAGCCAACGATCAAAGCCCTTTCTCCTGTAATCTTTCCTTATGCGTTTAAAACATGGAGAAAATGAGATCAGCGGCCTCCTCCGTCCCACCTTCAACACGAGACAGCGGTCGACGTCTGGCCCCAACGTCCATCAGAACCCCCCCCTCGACCAATAGGGGCGCACCACTCATCCAGCCTGACTCGGATCTCCCCCCGGTCAATAACTGGAATGAGAGGCGGACAGAGAGGTGGAAATGGATACGTGCCGAGCCCGTGTTGACACGAAGGCCGTCACTCTGATCGCTCCGGCTGCATCCGGCGTATCCTCCGTGCAAGCGGATCTCACACCTGCCTCCGCCGGTTCCTCAGGGTCGATGCTCTTTGGCAGAGCGGCGCCGCGTCCGTCTCTCGCCGGCTCCCAGACAAGAAGTCTCGAACCGCATGTTTAGTCGTATTGTGTTGTAGTCTCGTTGCTCGTTGTTTGTTGCTCGAGGTGGGATTGTTCCGCTTAAAACAGCGGCTGCGTCACACGGCCTGAAGGACAACGCTGCCGCGCCCCCCGGGCGTATGAAGGAGACGCGTGCTGGAAGCGTCGTCTCGTTGATTTGACGCGCTCTTCCTCCCCGACGCCGCGACGAGCTCCTCGTGTCCTTTCAGATTGAATGACGGCTTCTTTTATTTTGCAGGTTCAATGTTATTCCACTTGTTTCAATGCACACATTAGCATGGTCGGTGTCTGTGTCTCCCTCACATTAGCACAGCTTTTCTAATTTGGGTAAAGATCATTAGATTGCATTTTTGCCCGAAAACTCCTCTGCACTCTCTAACTAGCTCGATTGTTGTGCCCTCGGGTGGGGATAAAAACATTGTTATGCTAATGGATTCACGGTGTATTGCACGGATTAGAATACGTTGGGGAGTATACATTGAATTATTATAGCTGAAGATAAAAAATATAATTGAAAATATTCTCAATAATGTATTCCCTTGTTGAAAAGCATCATATGCCATCCTCCTCTCTCTTCAGAAAACCACAGAAAGTTCTCTTCCCAAAATGTGTACGTAAACATTTAAAAATGACTTATTATTTCCTACTCGGGGGGTCTTGAGGTTGACCCCATTGTATTGACCCAATTCAACCTGTATCAAGAACCGAGATAGCCTGTCGTCACGCTTGTTCCCACGGTAACTAAAGCGCTTACAGGGCCAGCGCAGATTGTGTGAGGACACAGCTCTAAGGCGGCTCACAGGGGACACCAGGGTAAATAGCCCATGCTGTGTACATAATCCCTTTACTCTTAATCACAATTGGCCATATTTTAAAATATATACAGCAGCAATAATAGTACTAGGGTCTTCTGAAATGTATCTGGGATGATAGGACTCGAATGATATGAAAACCAAGACACTCGCATCAATGAAATCAATGACAAATACAAATCATATGATCAACGTGATTGACAGTGTCTAATACATTTTCTTTAAATAGATAACGAATAAGAATTGCAATGAAAAAGTGTCAAAACACAAACAGCTCAACCCATCCAGGTATGTTTTTGTGACGGTCACGGTAAAGCATCAGTGGGAAGTACACCTCCACACGTCCAGACGACTTGTGTTCCTTCATACCTTGCCTTTATCCCTCATTGAACCTTTGCCAAGAATGGACATCTTCGCCCCTGTCTCCTCTTGTAATCGCTTCATTGAATTTCCGCGGGGTCCCAGCAGCTTTCCGACGAAATTAAACTGTAACACAGGGGGGAAAGGACACAGACACAGACACACAGAGCCAGGGCTGTCAATAGCAATAGTTCTCTAATGGGTGGACAATGAACTGCACAGAGAAGATACAGTAAACCCCATCCCCCCGGCTGTCTGTTATGTTTACGTGTATTGTTCGTCTACGATCGAAATTTCCACCCTTACTGGCTAGTTAAATAAATCACTTTTAGTTATTATATTTATCCACTTATTATTCTTACTCATGTCCTGCTTTTTCTGTACCAAGTGCGATAAATAACGAACATACTTTACAACAACAAAAAAACATCTCCTCAGCATTTTAAAGACGGCTTAGCATACCAATTATAAGCCGGCCATTTTTCAATACTTCCCCCCCCCTCCCAATCCATTTCTAATGCATTGAGATCCAACCCCCGTGAACCACACCCAGTCATACATCACCATTACACCGAGCAAAGCCCGACAGGGGGTGGGAAGGGAAGGCCAGAGGTACAGTATGACGTACGCATCTCATCCCCCACACGCCCTTGGATGCTATTGACAAGCCGGCTAATCCACGCTTTACATGCATGGACACAAAATAACACACCCATATTGTTTCCCCAGGGTGTTATGGAGGAGGTCACGGCTGAGATAAACTATGAAATAATGAGTTTCTCCCTAATGGGAGTATGATATAACGCTACCCAGATGACAAAGGATTAGGAGGGTTATGGATGGAGACGCAGGGGATCTGTGGTTCCTGTTGTTAAAGGAGGAGAGGAAGCATACATCCAGACATCCACCCAAACATCGAGTATTTCACCAGACGAGCTGAAACTCGACACAATAAACAACATGGATATGTTTTCGACAGGGCTCGGGAAACGAATATGAACCCAGACCATGTAAGTAGTTTTGGATGAAAGCGCATGCAAAATTACTTCCGTTGAATTCAAGGTTAATTTGTGGAAAAAAACACACAACCCCCTACAGCTTGTAAAGGGGAGCTCTTCTACTCTGGATACATATTTCTTTGATCAATGTAATTATCATCTTAACCTTTAGAGGTGTGTTAAGAGATTTCCCCCGGAATGGACCACCTCTGGAGGCGACCATTTGGTCCGTTTCCCCATTACAACCCTTGTCTGTCTGGCCCTAACGCAACATTAACCTTTCAACCGTTCAGCCTCCTACCACTGTAGAGCCCTGCTCCTACGCCAGCTGTGCAGGCTCTGCAACTTGCCTTTTTACTTTCAAATGATGATGATGGGAAGGGTTGAGACTAGAAAAAAGTGTGCCTCCTGCCCCACCTCAAAGAAAAACAAGCTAAACATCCCAAAAACTCCCAGCGTCCTTGCCTCTCCACTCAGGCGTGTAAACAAGCCATTAGAGACCTTGCTGTTGTCTTTCTTCCCAGGGTTTCTTTTGAACGGGGGGAATATCTCGCTGCAGCTGGCGAGGAGTCTGAGAGCAGATGGCCCTCCTTGTGGCGGCTGCAGAGAGGAAACTCTTACCGGGCGGTAATAGGCGAAGAAGAAGGAGAAGGAGAAGGAGAGGGAGAAGGAGAGGGAGAAGGAGAGGGAGATGGAGAAGGAGAAGGAGAAGGAGAAGGAGAAGGAGAAGGAGAAGGAGAAGGAGAAGGAGAAGGAGAGGGAGAAGGAGAAGGAGAGGGAGGAGGAGAGGGAGAAGGAGAGGGAGAGGGAAGAGAAGGAGAAGGAGGGGGAGAGGGAGAGGGAGAGGGAGAGGGAGAGGGAGAGGGAGAAGGAGAGGGAGAAGGTGAGGGAGAAGGAGAAGGAGAAGGAGAAGGAGAAGGAGAAGGAGAAGGAGAAGGAGAGGGAGAAGGAGAAGGAGAGGGAGGAGGAGAGGGAGAAGGAGAGGGAGAAGGAGAGGGAGAGGGAGAGGGAGAGGGAGAGGGAGAAGGAGAGGGAGAGGGAGAGGGACAAGGAGAAGAAGAAGGAGAAGGAGAAGGAGAAGGAGGAGAGGGAGAGGGAGAGGTTGAAGGAGAGGGAGAGGTTGAAGGAGAGGGAGAGGGAGAGGGAGAAGGAGAAGGAGAAAGAGGGAGAGGGAGAGGGAGAGGGAGAGGGAGAGGGAGAGGGAGAGGGAGAAGGAGAAGGAGAGGGAGAAGAACAAGAAGTGGCCTGTTTTCGTTACGCTAATGAACGTCAGTGGTTGCTCTGCGGTGTGTAATTTAGCCTTCGTAAACGGAGACCAGGGTTCAGGACTTGGACTAGGTTTTGAAGCAGCGTCATCTCCGGTCTGCACACACGCTGATGTTAACCGCGCAGGTAGGAGACGCATGGTGCCGATGTGCCACTCTCCACGCTCAGAGAGGATTTTGCGCAGTAACACCCATTTAAAAGACAATCCAGCTCAACAGCCGCCAAAGAACATTTACTGCTTTGTGCTTTGCAAAAAGTGCCAGCAAGTGGAGACTCTTTGAAGCATTGCTGATTGAAATACGGATGACGCTGACATTGAGATAGGTTATAACAGTCATGAGCACATTTCTCTCTTTTTATCTTTAGTGAAGAAGCTTCTACACTTTTATCTTGTACGCCAGAAATTGTTTTTTTCCCTCTTTTATCCAAAATTACTTAGGGGATGCTGCGCGGGGTTTGTGCCAGAAACAAATCAGACATGAAGTGGGCGGGGTTTTGTTGTAACCCCGCCCCCTTTGACTTAATCCCCTCCCCTCAGAATTCCTGTGTGTTGCGTTCCTTCAGATGCAAACAGAATGAATGGGGATCTAATCACTGACATGGAGTTGGCTGTTGACTCTTGTCAGCCTGGTCACGTTCGGCGAATACCTGTTTTAAATGTATGTGTTATATTAGGGACTGCCTCAAGCTGTGCAAATAATACAAGATTTATCGGAACAAGAAAGTAAAGTTATCAAGACAACCGTAATACTACTGACATTTTGTTAAATTAAAGTTAGTGCTTACAAAGTAATACCCTTTAATCAGGAAGTGACCTCAAGAAAAATAAAGATTTTGCAAGCTCTGGAATCCCCAAATAGAGAAGAGTCTTCCCACGGCTGTGTCAGGGATCAAGCCATGTAAAGATTGCATTGGGGGATTTTTGATCTAATTACAGGCATTAGTTTACTGCAGCATTAAAACTCATCCCAGGGTGAAATTGTGTTAATGATGAGCTGAGTGTTCAGAGCCGCAGGTAATCAAATGGACTATGATATAATGGCTTAATGTCATGTTTAGGAAAATACTCACCTGTACGATAAGCTAGTGTGTTAATACGTTCCACCTACTCTGAGATACAAAGATACTGGGTTGTGATACTGGTACTGCTTGTATCCCTTATGAGGGATACAAGTTTGCCTTTAGAAGTCACCTTCCGGACCAATCAGCCACGACCAGGTTCACATCACACGCCTCTTTACCTGGACAACCGTTAAGACCAATGCACAGGGTTCTCGCAGTTCATTACAGATCCAGATTGATGGCGCCTCATCCTTACTTGTAGGTCACATGCAAAACAGGCTCATGTCTCTTGAAGGAACACGCTACACGTGAAACGGATCACAAGCCACTGCATAAAACAAACACTAATATTTGATCTAATCTTTAGCGGAGCAGAACAGTCAACACTGCGGCTAAGAGAGAACCTGTCACTGTGAGAGAAAAGGCAACGTCGGTCCCACTTTCAAATACAGAGGAACGAGTGGCACGGAAAGTAATAAATAAAGCGTCCTACGAGCCTCTTGACAACAGCGTGCGGGATTTTGTCTGAGGCCCAGCTGCTGGGCTGTGATCTCAGAGACACTTTGATTCCCTTCCAGTCACTCCACACGGCGATGTTTAAGCATGGCTCTTTATGCGTGTCGTTGTGCTGCTTGACGCCAGCAACACAGGGATCCGCGATTCAGAGTCAAATGATGGGTTTCGGTCGTTACCTAATTTGGATGATAAATCCGCCGTGAAGACACAGTGGTGGTGGGTGGCCCCGATTTTAAATGCTGCGATTGAATAATAAACTTGATTGCTACGACTGATGTTCTACCACAGACTTCTTCGGGATAATTAGAACATCTGAGACGCAGAATGAACTGTGTTATTTGTGTCTAATGGGTTTCTAGCCCATCAGGAAGTTGGGTGGATCAATAAAAGAACCCGAGATCCATTTTGTGCAAAAAAAACAACAACATAATATAAAACATTGTAATTATGAATATATGGTGTATACCATCACCATACCATAACACATTAAAACATCCTCTTCCCTTTGAATGAGGAACAGCAGGAAGATAATAAATCCCTCCTCATACTTTTACAGAACATCTTCACTGCGTTCCGTGCTGGGCTCTGTAGACAAGGATGTTGTTTAACAAAATGAAATATTAAAACATCCTGTTGGAGACAAATCAATCAATACACACCATCAGCTAGACAGCATACCCTAGTGTCAACTAATTAGGAAAGACCATTACAAACATCCCATCCTGCAGCAGTATTTCTTTCTCTTTTTTAAATCACCTGCTGTAAGCTAATGTTGCTAGCCAGCGCTTAAATCTTTGACATTCGATATATCGTTGACAAAGTCGACAAAGTTTCTTTTGTAGGCCCGAATCTACTGAAATCTCTTTCAAGGATTGCAGATGGTCCCATAAATCATTGCAACTGGTCGTTTTTCACCCAGGGTTGATAACATTTAATCTGTACTCTGCTCTGTCACTTAAACTGCGTTCCATCAGACAAAGCCACCACCTTAACCGTGGGGCTCCAAGGGGAATCAACCGGGCCGGTGATGCTATCGCAAAGGATTTCGCCTTTCACGTTCATATTCTGCATAGGGGGCTGCTGTTGTATTCAGAGCTTATCAGAGGAAAAACACCTTTCCCTTCCCGTGATGGACCTGTTTTCTTTGGGGACACTGGAGCGCTTTCTGTCTGGGATAATGGGTTTATTCTGTGGTTGGAGCACTAAAGCACTGTGTAAAGGTCACAAACCGACTCCAGGCAGATACTAGGGAAGAAGCCATGGGTTGGGCAAGATCATGTTTACACTTTAATTTGTAGCTGAGTTTTACAGGCTAGACACGGTGTTGCAAACGGTTTGTTTGCCGCGCGCTCTGGAAATAGGTGTCATTTTCCACAATGAATGTGTTTTTATAAACGTATTGCCTAACCCAATGAAAGGTGCACTCTGTGTCTGGGTCTGAATTAATCTTACAGACGGGTGACAGCATGACACCGAAGGGACTGCTGCACCAGCTTTCATTTCAAGATCAAGCTAGGAATATGCGTACATACTATAGGCATCTGTGTGTGTTTGTGTCTCTGTGTGTGTGTGTGTGTGCGTGCGTGTGTGTGTGTGTCTGTGTATGCGCGCAAGTGTGATTGTACGCATGTGTGTATATGAGTGCGATTTTTAATTGGGCTTTGAATCTTGCAGGCCAGCTGACATAATCAACATGATGTAATCAAATAATCTCGACACAACAAAAGCCATGCAGCACAGCAAGAAAAATCAAATTGGATTTTGAATGATGGTTGCCTGACAGCTCGCAGTGGCAACTGCCTTATAAAGAACGGCAAATGGACAGAATCAAGAAGGATGACGTGAGGAAGGGCCAGCATGGGGCTGTTCCATCTAACGTGTTTATCACAGCGTGCACTCTTAATTTGAAAAGCCAACAATTCATTATTTAAAGTCAAGGACATTTCTGAGTCACTTGTTTCCACTGCTTCTGGTTTGATTGTCCGTCTGTAAAAGTGGAGGGAATAGAACATTCCGCACCTAAAAAAGCAATTGCCCCTAGCCTCATGAGACCATCCAGATATGCAATTAATATAAGTATAGCCTTGGTCGGGCTGCAATTCATCTCCAAACGGCCTAACGTTTAAAAGAAACAAAATACACACTTTTTTTTTGCTATCTAGGCTTCGGCATTCCATGCTTCTTCATCGACCATAACACCCTGTCCCCCCGCCCTGATTGGTCCAATCACTTTTTAATTCACTTTCAACGGCAGACCAATCCGAACAGAATGGGAACGTGCGGGATCAGGATGGCAGACGAGGCTACAGTGGCTTCCCTTGGTTACATTACATCTGGGCTCTGCCTTCAAAGCCCATCCATCGCACAGAATAAGAACACTAGCAGAGCCACACTGACAGGGCCTTGGCTTAAGACCCCCAGGGCCATAACGCCCTCAGGGAACAATAACAAAGTAACTGTATTATCTATCCGACCATCTATAGTACGAAGGAGGCAGCAGAGACAGAGGGTGGAAAATACACACATAACGAGAACAGCTGCACATATATTTAATATAGGGTCATACTTTTAAAGTGTAGACTGTTTAGAACGACTTTAAATTGCTTTACTATTTACTATGTACTCATTTATCAGACACTCTCATCCAAAGTGACCTATAGTGAGTTCAGATAAATGTGATTAAGAAACCGCTAGGGTAGTTATCTTGCTATCTATGAGGCCTACAAGTAGGCTGTGGAAAGTGGGGATCAAACCTGGAACGGTATGGCTTAACAGACTAGTGGAAGATTCCTGCCACTGAAAAAGAAAACTTGATGCTTGCTTTTCCGCAGAGCTGCAGACCAAGGCCAGAACCAATAAATAAATCCAATGAAAAGTATTCTTGATATACACACACACATATATATAGATATATATATATATATATATATATATATATATATA
>NC_079426.1:2840576-2900576 GCF_026213295.1 Gadus chalcogrammus
TCTCGGTCAAGATGCGATACGATGTATTTTATCGATCCCAGAAGGGATTCAGGGAGTCCCAGCAGACACACCGCAGTACAGCACGTTTAGTGAAGAGAAATACCAAAACACGTCCAATAATCCAATGAAAAATAATCGGATGATTGTATTGATATTCTATTTGCTCACTGACTTATTATGAGACTTCCTGATAAAAGGAAAGTTAAATACAGACTAAAACACAGATCATCACAGCTCACATTGCTTTACATTGTCTCTAGCATAAAGGACTGGCCTTACGCAGTAGCCTCTTATCGTCTGATTTGCTTGAGCTGAGAACATTACTTAAATCGGATCACCTTGTCTCCACTTTTCTGCTAGTGTGCTGATGCTGGTGGAAAGTACAAAAATCAAATTTTAAAAACATCTCGCAGTGCCACGGAACATTTCATTTGACTTTAATGAAGTCTGTGCCGCATCGTCTATTTAGAGCTTAAATTGGTGTTTGTTAGTGAGTGGTTGCTACCTGGGACGATAGAGTTGCTACTTGTTGTAACTGTGGGGAAATATACACAATATGTTTTGGGATGGGGTTTGGTTTCTCTCTAAGATGTTGCGCTGGGAAGGACTAAATAAGCACAACACAGAAGTACAAATGCCTCTGGGTCTTGGCTTTTCCCAGGAAAATTCTCTAAATATTCCCAAGAAGACTTTCTTAAGCTTTTGGTAAACTGTTTGTTGTTATTCTCTCGGGTCTGCTTGGAGCGTTCTCTGACTGTTTGTTTGCTGGACCTTCCCCAGATAGTTATATAGTTTAGAAAATATTTCTTGAATATTGCTCATTTTTGTGTGTGTTTTGCCGCACTTCGGAAAAAGGAAAATATAAATCAGGTTAGAGTGAATCTAAAAGGCCTCTGTGGGTGGGATGCATAAATATTTATCCTGTTTTGCGAATTTATCATGCAGTGCACAACGAAAGCCCTTTGTCAGATAAATCTGTAGTGTCTGACCAGAGCATTTAGGCCAGAGCTGCAGTGCTCCACTCAGACATCCAGCTCTCATGCACACATTAAAGAGCATTATTCTATCAGTGCCATCTTATTTATCAAGCTTTCAAGTCAGGCTTATCTTCCACTTCTAGACACTGAAATACTTTCCTTCCTGATGCCAGGGGTGTACATTTTAAATCCCAATCTCTATTCAGTGAATTCTGAACTTTAATTTTGCTTCTATTTAATGAAACGATACAATAGCATGTAAATAGTGTATGTTCATATAACATACAACAAACATCTCGCATCCCCATAGTATAGCGTAGATCACCGCTGCCCAAATCATGTAACCATTTGGTGGCTGTCGGTAAATATTATTCATTCATTCTACAAAAAGCTATATTATCTACCCTAGCACACAGCAGCTGTCTGACTCTGCAGCTACCTCCTTTTCTAGAAAAGCAACCCAAAAATCCTTGCTAGGGTCGAGGTTGAGATGGGGCTGTATCAGGGTTCATACTGTGGAATTATTTTGGTCTAATCATTTCTGAATAACATTTTTGGAATGTACCCGAATGCTCTTGGACTTTACTCCAAATATCTGACGCCTTTTTTCGGCGATTTTGCTTATTTGAAAATGACCCTGGCAACCCTGAAAAACTGTTGCCAAAAAGCACTATAATGAATGCTAGCTTTAGTATTAGCAGCTCCTGCCCCCAAAATAGAATCAGCCATTTGTGTTTTTGGCAATAACATTAGCATACACGAAAAACGGCCTCTAGCTTGTAGACAGCATGAAACAAATGGGCTTGTGAATACAATAAAAAACAGAATAACATGTAGCCGTTAGCAGAGAAACAAACTTGTTTCTTTATTTGTTTTGTTTTTTGTGCCTCTATTCACGCTAAGGAACGCATCTGCTACTGCAATTGTGTGCTGAAAAACAGTTGATGTTTAGACTGAAGTAAAAAAACATTTTGCTTTCTTTTTGAATAGCTACACTGGTGGACCTTTGAGCAATTATATGAATATATGAATGTTTCTAGAAATCTTAAAAACCTGGCCCCATCATTGGTTTAATAGAAACAATATGCTTGTATTGTATTGAGGAAGGCAGAGCCTGCATTGGAAACAAGTGATTAGGAGAGCGCTGTGAGAGAAACCACCAGACAATAAAGTGGTGCGGAATAAAAATGTCAAGCAGCATATGCTTGCATTGCTCTTAAGCTTATTAAGTCAAGCCTAGAGACATGCTATCTAATTATTTATTCATAGCAAAACTGATGTCGAAATAACAGTTGGTTTGATTTCCCATTGTCTCAATCTATTTTATCGTGCGGATATGAAAAAGATATACACATCTTGCTGTAAAACGAATTATGTACTGGAAGAACAAAATATATGTATTTTCTTTCAATAAAAGCCAGCATTGTTTACTTTGTTTTATTAAAATACACTATGAAATAACCGTTCAGATGCTTAATGGTTATTCACTGAGAAGGTAAAGTGTAATGGCGTTTACACGGGTCCGCCATAACTTCCCCTTTAAAGTCGCCCCATTTAATGTTATGGTTTTCATTCAAGATCAAATAAATAACCTATCATGAACACAATTACTGTCCCCAAAGTAAGATGTACTATGTTATAACCACCTGACTTCCTAAACCTTTTGTTTGGACCTTGCCTTCAAAAAAAGGTGTTTGCGGTTCATTGGTTCAGTTGCTTTCCCTTGAATTGATTAATGTCAAGGGTACAA
The DNA here is from genome assembly GCF_026213295.1 of Gadus chalcogrammus. NCBI lineage: Eukaryota > Metazoa > Chordata > Actinopteri > Gadiformes > Gadidae > Gadus > Gadus chalcogrammus. The sequence continues at coordinate 2,843,304 of NC_079426.1, forward strand.
GCAATATCCCATCCAACACATGCCATCCCAATTCGTTTACTGAATAAATAAACCCCTTCAAACACTCACGGCCCATAATTAGATTTGGCCCTTGATAACGGCGTTATACTCCATAGGATCTCTGACTGTGATAGCATATGCTCACAGTTCAGAGGATTCACCTGAAAAAAAAACGGTCAGACTATATCTGGCAAGCACCCCCATGAAAAACTTCAAACATGTTTGAGTGCAACTTTTTCGTAACTCAACTACATCTGTCATTGGGAGCTGCCTGGTGAGGCTGGGAGACATGCTGGTGAGTGTTGTGTAGCTGACAGATGTCATCACAGCGGGAATAACAGGGGCCACACCGCCTCTCCGAACATAATTAAGTCTGAGGAAAAAATTGCCGGCAATTCGACATATGCCGCATGCAGCCTGGTTTCTCAGATGATTTCTATATTCCGGGGCCGGGGAGAAAAGGCATTCAGGCGCTGAACATGTATGTATATACCACTACTGCTGTTGTTTGTTCATTCAGCTCTTGAATGCAGACGGACTGTGATTTTCTTAATGGAGGCGGAGGTGAAGAGACTTCTTGCTCACGGATGTGAAACCTTGGATATTAAAGGGGCTTTGAACCAAGAACCTTTCAACTTGGAGTCTAGCACCCTAAACACTTGACTATCTATCCTATATATATTCGCTGCTTATGTCTCCCCGTCTCTCTTTGTAGGGACCTGATAATTTATTTAGCAATATAAAACAACATAGGAACAATGAAGGGCAGACCGATTCACCCTTTTTCTGCTTGCAATTATAGAGAATCTAACAAAAGAGGTTTGCTTTTATTGCTAATGGATTAATTAAGAATGATTTTATAGAAAGCTAATTTAAGTTCAAGGACATAATGATTTTTAATATTGAAAAAGTGGTATGACAGTGATTGACTTTCTGCCTTTTGTCCAATAAAATTTGTAATTAACTCATTGTCAGATCACTGTATTATGAAAATGAATGGCAGACAGGACTGTTTCTATGATTAACTTAGTGACCGATGCTTAACCTATCCTTATCTTAGTTGAATGCAATACCCCTGGCCGTCCCCCACAATAAAACTGATGGCTTTCATCAGTTCTTTTTGGACTTTCGCCGGAAATGACTTTTGATGTTTTAACGAAAAAAAGAATGAACCCAGGGCAACTGACATTTTTTGTGTTAAATTGGATTTTCTTTAAAAGAGAGAGAAAAACAACCCTTGGGGTCAGACTCTAATGTTTTTATTCTTAAATGAGTCATTGGTTTGAGGAAGGGTGAAGTGGGTATAGACTGTCTGACAGTCTGTGCCACAGGCCTGGTTTAAGCCTGTTGGGTCATTCACCCCTTTTCCCACATGCACACACACACACACACACACACACACACACACACACACACACACACACACACACACACACACACACACACACACACACACACACACACACACACACACACACACACACACACACACACACACACACACACACACACATACAAACACTGAGGCACGCACGCCTGTCTGCCCCCAAACCCACACACACGCACACACACACACACACACACACACACACACACACACACACACACACACACACACACACACACACACACACACACACACACACACACACATACACACAAAGACACAAACACACACACACACACACACACACACACACACACACACACACACACACACACACACACACACACACACACACACACACACACACACACACACACACAGGCACTGACGCCTGCCCACCTGCCCACACAGACACACACAAACAGCTTGCCCGCTGCCAACACACTCACACACACACACACACACACACACACACACACACACACACACACACACACACACACACACACACACACACACACACACACACACACACACACACACACACACACACACACGGTGTCACTTGTCATCTTGTCCTCAAAGGTACAGCTCGGATGCTGGGTTGCTGGTGAGTTACCATAGTAACCAGGGAAAGTTATTTCGGCACGATAACTTCAACCCAGATTGAATACACAGAGGCTCGCTCGCATTGTGCTACAAATTTTCCCCGTTAACTCTCATCACAAAAACAAGTTCAACCCAGGTCCAGACCCCAGGAAGGTGTACAGGCAGGGGCCAATCCCCCCAGCCTAACCCATTCAGACAGCTGTGGACCACGAAGGCGACACTAGGCCCTGGTTCGCATTCTGGGACGTTCTCCTTGTGAACTTTGGTTTTCTAATCAAAGCCTCCTAATTGCTAAATGGTTTCTGGGCCCAAACATGAGTTATGACAAAGCCGTGCAATTATAAGCTGTGAGTTACTAATACTTTGAAATGAGATTATGCATTGTCTGGGATTCCACATGATGGCTGCTGCATGGAAGCCCTGCTATAAAACTGTTCACTTTATTTGTCTGGAGGGCACGGAAGAAAGGCAATACTTTTATATGAGTTTTTTCGATTTTTCATGCCAAGCAAAATTATAAATAAATGATTCTACCTGATTGTTTATGCTACTGCATCCGTTAAAGGTTATTTCTAAAATATTTTCCAATGCGCACTGAATAGTTAATGCTAAAACCATCATTACGCATTATTGATATTGATTGAACAAGAATGAAGGGAGAAAAATGCTTTCATGAACATAAATGTCAGTTGAAAAAGGCATTCCTCAGTCAACGCTTTTGAATACCTGTTTTGTTGACAGACATTATTTGTCCTTTACATCGTATCATTACATGATCTACGGTCTATGAGGGAATTAAAAGTTCTATCATTCTTGTCTTTGTGAAATCTCATTTTGTTCTCCATACATTTCACACACATTTTCAAACACTCATCATATTGATATCCATAACATAACCTGTGAACCCCATCCCCTGTTACTTGATCTAACGCAATTATATTTAACTTTGAGACATTATCACAAAAACCTAATTCAAAAACAACCCAATAAATCCTGATCCTATAATTGTATAATTGTAGAAAAACACGAACATTCAGGATTACAACACACACCACATGTACACTTTTTAATGAAATCCTTTGGGCAGAATAGTGTACGCACACACACACACACACACACACACACACACACACACACACACACACACACACACACACACACACACACACACACACACACACAAACAGTGTATGTGCAGAACACCCGTATAGAATATATAGACAACTCAGACTCGATCCTCTGAAGAACTTTCTAAACTGATGTGTGAGCAAGAGCATTCCATTACAGTCATACGCCAGACTTATAATCAATAACTGGGATAGATTGGGGCCGCAGGTTCCTTTCCCTATATGCTCCTTGCATACACTGGCCTTTTATGTGTAAAGACTGATTTTATAAGATGCAAGCATAAATGTCTGAGAATCCATATTCAGCGACGCGTTGGTCAGCGTGTGGTCGCAGAGGGGTCAGAGATCTTCTTTGTTGAAGACTATGGCAAAATCTCCACCTAATAATGAGCCAACTGCTGTAGGGCAGTTGCTAAATCAGGCTCCCTGGTACTCTGCTCAGCACAACATCGTAGTTTATATGCAACCCATCACGAAACCGAAGTTTTGGATGAGTTCATTCACGCTGACTTGCTGGTGTGTGGATTTGCCATCATGTGAAGGGTCAATGTTTGACGTCATGATGGATCGGTTGACATCATGTCAACAATCTTCATTGTTTTTTTGCACCTTTACTCATATACGAGATAACTACCTTTGCGTTTTAACATCCTATTTATTGTAGGCCTGCTAAGTGCCTACATTAATAGCATTAGTCAGTATATGAGGTCCAGGTCATCAACCACACCTAATATTGCTCAGAAGAGTCAATTGCATCGGAAACTTTTAACTGATAGTAAATTATACTGGTTAATCGTCTTTCAGCTGATCTATAGATATAGATCTTAAATGTATTCAAACAAATGTCACATATTTTCGATCAGTCTTTTACCATTGGAACTGGAACGAGGCCAGACAGCCCTCGCCTTTTACGCTTCACCCAAAACCCATGTGGTCCGGGGCGCTGTCCCAAATCTGCATATCTGACTCAATCGCCTACACTCCGTGTGCTTGACCTTGGGGGGTCAGAGTTAAAGCCCTGCTTGACACTTAAACATTTCCACATCTGGAGTCAGACGGATCAGCCCACTCCAGTCGCTGCGTTCATTCAACGACAATGAGACAGAAAGGAAGTTCAAACCGAGTTGCGGACATGGTTGCCCAACCACAATAAACCTACTTTTAATAAAGTCAAGGACAAAACCCCACGGGAGCACCGATCCTCAGCCATGACACGATTGCAGTGACGGGGACGCGGTTGAAGTTACAGGGTGATTGATACGCGCTGTACCAACATTACGCACCAAGGACGCACGCATAATAAACCCGATAAAGAGAGTTGTCATGGTCGTCCTACCTTCGGCGAGCAGGCGCATCGCGTGAACAAAGGACGGGTCAAGGCTGTCCTTCTCCGCCATCAGTTCAGGTAAGTCTTTCTCCCGATGCATGGTTCTCGTTCGTACAGTAAGAGCCGTTCGGTGCGGTGTGCAGGTGAGACACGACCCGGAGTACAATCTACGGTGGGGAGCGTTGCAATTTACAAATGATTTCCTTTTTTAGGGGTTGACAGCGTGGAGAAAAAGGAACCCACTCAAAAAAAGCGGGGAGGGGGAAATCCAGATTCCAGTGATGCAGCTCAGTTCAACGGTCCTGGTGGTTGGAATTTTAGAGGTGTGAACAGCACATTTCGCTTCCCCCCCTCTGCATAGACGGCACCCCGCTGGAGACTTGAGAGTCCCACACTTGGTTTGCGAGCGGTGTGTTCCCCCGCCCCTACTGCTCCTCATTGGCCAAATCCAGGATCCACGGACGGGCGGTGATGCCGAACGAAAGGGTCCCAGTGAGTGACTGAATACCTGCACTCACAGACAACTGTATCTCTCACAGCACATTATGGCAGGAAGTGTTATTCGAAGTGTTATTCGAAGCTGTATATTTTGGTATAGCGAGTAAAATAAGACCTGTCATTGAATAAGTCGAAATTTAAAGAAAGTCGTTGGGAACCTTCATGAAAGATGAGAATAAGAAATAGGATGAAAATAGGATATCTACGTGTGAGCGCAAAAAATAGCAGAGACTGTCTTTCAATATCACCAATAAATAAAGTCAGCGATACCCTCTCAAATTACTTATCACATCTTCAAATCAAATCGTTTTACTTACTACGTCAAGCAACTTTACGATACTTTACTATATGATGACCTGGGGAGCCTCATTCCAGTTTGGAGGGATTCATTTGTGGTAGGAGGGCTCATATGGGGCAGGTTAGAGTCATACTGGTGTTTGACTCCCAGACGAAAGGTTCTAGATTCAATGTCCACAATATTACCTGTAAGCAATTACATCTTTGAGGCAGTCTTGACACCTGCTTCATTAGCCCCCTGTGTCTGAGTTCAGTGTCGTTGGCGGAAAGTGTCTCCCATAGTGCATAGTAATTGCAACAGGACTCTTGGCTATTGCACATTGCAATTAGTGATAATGACCATGCATATGTGCTGGTCCATTCAACCGGTGGGCCAGTGTTGTGGTTCTTGGACACAGAGACAGGACACCAGCCCGTGGACAGCGGCAGGGGAAGTACGCTGGCACTGCCTTGCTTTGGGTGCAGCTCTCACAAAACTGGGAAACATCAGCGAGAAAACCAGGCCAGTCGAACAGAAGCTTCCGTCTCGCATTCCCCCAGGTGGGCTGCCCGGGGAATACTCTCTCTCTCTCTCTCTCTCTCTCTCTCTCTCTCTCTCTCTCTCTCTCTCTCTCTCTCTCTCTCTCACTCCCTTTCTCTCCCTCTCCCTCTCTCTCTCTCTCTCTCTCTCTCTCTCTCTCTCTCTCTCTCTCTCTCTCTCTCTCTCTCTCTCTCTCTCTCTCTCTTTCTCTCTCTCTCTCTCTCCCTCCATCTCTCTCCCTCTCTCTCCCACTCTCTCTCCTTCCCTCTCTATCTCCCTCTCTCACTCTCTATCTGTCACATGGGAGAGCAGGCAGAGCTCTGTTGTGGCTACAGCTACAGTCACTGTTGTGTGAACCTCCTGAATGACATTCATTATCAGGGTTTGCCTTCCCCCTTGCTGAGAGCCGGCCCGGTTGTATATAAAACGTCCATATTCCGAAGTCCATATTCTCAGCTACGTCATTTAGTAGTATGTTTCTGCCATTCGGTGTACAGCCCCTTATGTGCGCGGACAATAACCGTGCATCAGTAGGTCTGTTATCTTCTGGCTTATGTAATTCTGGTCTACGTTAGGTTAAGAGGTTTTCCACCTCTGCCGTCTCCCTGCATGACCTGATCCAGCATCCAACGGAAAAAGAGAACAGTGTTTGAGGGGCAGGTCGGTCTCTTTGGTTTGAATAGCCTAGCACAGGATTTAGTGTGTAGACACAGCAGGTAGCACAAGACCCACTCCCCCCCACCCCCCCCCCCCCGCCACCACCACCACCAACACCACCAACACCACCCCCACACATATGAGAGTGTTCAGGGGGATTTGGCTGAGAGAGGAGTTTCACAAGCGAGAGAGAGGGAGGAGAGAGGGAGGATAGAGAGAGAGAGAGAGCGAGGGAGGGAGGATAGGGAGTGTGTGAGACAGGGAGAGATAGCGAGAGGGAGATAGAGAGAGGGAGGATAGAGAGAGAGAGAGCAAGGATAGAGAGAGAGAGGAGGAGGATAGAGAGTGAGAGAGAAGGAATGAGGCGAGTTCCTTCAGACCGCTTATCCCTTTTTTATTTAATTTTTTGCTGCTGAGATTAACACATAGCAACCCCCCCCCACACACACACACACACACACACACTCACACACACGCCCTGCAGTCCTTGGTACCCTTCCAGCAGTAGGCGTTGGGGACCCCCAGGCCGTGGGCGCCCCGGTCTTGTCAGCCTCCCTAGAATACATCCCGCCAAGACAGCAGCTAGCGCAGCTGTACCTGCCGGCCCTGCCAGGCCAGCACATCTTCCGTAGTATCTCAATGAGGGGGCCGCAGCGGCCACAGTGGGCATTGTGTCGGCACTTCCTGAGCACAGGCTGAGCACACTGGCGGTCGAGTGAGGGAGAGAGAGACAGAGCACGGCATCTTGGGTAATCTGTCCTTATCTGACGCTGTGATGGAGGTGGTGGTGGGGATGGCGGGGACAGTGCCTCTGTGTGTGTGTCTCGGGTCGGGTCCCTTTAGATGAATGGTTTGTCATTATTATCGCCCTAATGACCGGAACTCGATGATTGTCTTTCTGATGAACAGCGCCGATATGTTAGATACAGATCAATCCCGCTTCATTAATCCCAGACAGGAAATGTACGCAGACTTTACTTTTATGAGCTGTCCGTTCCTATCGACCCGAGTAAAGTTAGCCTTAAAAAAAGCCCTTCATCATCAAGCTTCATCCGATATAACACAAAGTTCAATCAAAGTTCAATCGAACCCAACTTCATCTGATTCGGGCCGATCTCCCTGTGATGTTTAGTATATGAAACTAATCAGTGGTGGTTGGAGGCTCTGAGGGGATAGAGCCCACTCTGTCCCCAGGAGGGTCTCATCATCCTGCAGGGGGAGGATGATGAGCCACTCTGCTTGTATGGCAGGATGCAGGAGACCCAGGGTGATGCTGCAGGGCTGCAGGGCTCCCTGTTCAAGCCTCTCTTTAGCTTGGTCCTGTTCTGTACATAAATACCACATGGACAGTGTGTAAAACTGCCAATACAACAATAAAACATCCCCTCCCACCGGACATTAGCCTTGACAGATTTGGGGCACAGTAAAAAGTAAATATGGGGAATTATAAATCACAGCCCTTACTTGGAAAGACAGGAGCTCTTGTTGCCTCTGGTCCCTGTTCTCTTCTCTGCAGCGTTCCACAGGTGCACTCAGGGGAATTCAACCACCATGAAGGATTAATTGGGTCTGAATGGCTCTGAAATGGGTCTTTGGCGCCGTAAGCAGTAGGTTACCTTTTTTTTTTTTTCTCAGTAATCCTATTATTTTATAAACCAAACAATTAGCGAAATAGTGACTGTTTGGGCCATAAGCAGTTTAGCAGCACATTGGCCACGTTCTGCTTCATTACTTACTTAAAGGTGTTTTTGTGCCTGTGGTGGCGGTCGTGATGATGATGATGATGATGATGATGATGATGATGGTTGTGATGACGATGACATCATCGATGATGATATTCATGTGGTGAGAATGATTTGAGACCTTGGAGCAGGTGCGCAATACCCAAACGGATTAGAAATCTAAATGGCCTACTGGGGCACTCTCATTTATAATTACATTACAGAATGGGTCTAGTTTCGACTGTGACATTTCACCTTGTTTATGTAATTTCAAACTCGGGAAATTATTAAAAAAGGATTTGAGTAAAAAGCCACATTAGAACAACAGCGAGCAACTGCGGAAAATGGGACTTTGGTCAAGAAATATGTGTAGATATATTTGTTTTTAGGAGCCAGAGTTCGCATTGTAAAGCGCTGACAGGTTGAGTTCCCCTGTCCATGGTGCTGGAGCCATCCTGTGTGTCTTACTTCATTTGAGTCGAATACATGTGTCCATTATTCTCTGCCATGAACACTGTACACGTCTTCAAATGGAAACGCAGTTTGCCGCTATAGATGCATTACAAATAAACGACAAGGGCAAGAATCTCACGGAAAATTCTGTGAACTTAGATGTTATGCAGCAAATTCAATGGGTTCTTACAGCACTCTAGTGGTCAAACGAGAGAGATACAAAATATAAAACGAGAATTCAGTTAATTTATGCAAATGTTATTCAGCTCCTACTTGTTTTTCATTTCACTGTGTTTGGATTGTAAGAAGCCCAAGTTTGAATTGCTTTCCATATGTATTGTAGGCTATGTGTTTTAGGAGGATGATCATGTTGGATTCACTTTTTACTTTACTTTTAACACACTCTGTAGTTGGAAAGGTAAAGGCATCTCACAAAAAAGTATGGCTACATATGAGAGCTTTGCAAATGTGACGTTTGCTTGTACTAAGTGAATAGTGGGGGAAAGCCGCCACTATTCACGGAGCCTGAGGTGAATACTTGTTTTAGTATAGGCCTACTACTACACGTGAACACTCCAAAAAGAATCAAGATAAAACATTTATTGGTTTCTATCAGAGGTTTATTTGTTTTTATTAGCGTTGCAAAGCGGGACGTTTAACGAGGAAGACAATATCCCGAGTTTGAGATCTCAATCATGGGATATGGCCAATATCCCGAGATAGCGAACCAATCAAATTGCTCCATCTTAGGAGGTTCACGTGCATAAAACTACTGATCTCCACCAGCAGGCGGTTGCACCAGCAGAACGTAAGGTCGTTCGTAAGTTGGAGTGTAAAGTCCGTCTTTACCTAACGTTCGCCATCACTACAAATAACCTACACAAAACATATTGTCCCTTACAAGTCTGGAATGCAACCATTCATTGCTTTTGGTTGCATCATAGAAAACATTTCACCAATTAAATTAACTGAAGAAAAGAAACCTATTACGTAAGAAAGTCATTAACCAGTCCTGCTTGGTTTAGGGGCTCTTTTCCCGACAACACCAGTAAGGCCCCGCCCCTTATTCTCATTGAGTGGTGCTGATCTTTCGGAAGAAGAAGAGAAGCAGGAAGGTAAGCCCTGCGCCTTCGACTACATATCTGCTTCTGCAACAATACCTGCAGTTCAGTTTTAAAGTAGGATTGCTATTCTAGGTAGGAGTTTGTCAACTTGCATATTTAGGTACCTTTTTATTTAGTGAACATTAACAACAAAAACCACAACAACAACAACAACCACAACGCATTAAGTATATTCACCTAATTTACCTAAGGATGACTTAGTTGCGTATAAGTTCCCAAGGAATCCTATAAATTGGACTGCGTGCGTTGCGCCCTGTTGCGCCGCATGCGTCACGTGCACCCCAACACATTCGAAACGCATGCAGTAAACTTGACATGTGCAGAACAACTCCTTGCAACTGAGGCAAAACCACTACTATATTACGTCAACAGATTACGAAACGTCACCATTTTACGCAATCCGTATGTACGAGGCAATATGCGCTATAGTTTATTTTTTTTGACAGAGTTTTGAGGCCCGGATGGAAAACATGCACCGATTCAAAGCTTTTTAAATACCATGTAGCTCTATAGCTCCACCCAGTGGCGAGGCTTGGGACATACACGCTGCAACGACACCTTGCGAAACCTTTGACTACCAGACTTGTTTTAGCTTTCTAAATGAATGTCTGAACAATAAACGACTGTACTTTTAGTCAGGTACCAACTATTAGTGCAGACATTGAAATACAAAGATGAACACACTTTTGCACACTTTACAAATCTGCTAGCAAGGAATGTCATTGAAGAGTTGCTTATCTTAATACTGCCTGTAGTCTTGGCATTTCTTGTATCTACAGATGTTATTCATACATGCAGGGCCGTTGCTACGATTCCTGGGCCCCTAGACAAGATTTACTGATGGGCCCCCCTGCGCTGAATTGTTGACGGGGGGGAGGGTGGAAGGAGCAATTGTTGACGAGGGAGAAATTGTTGACGGGGGGGGGGGGCGCTATGGTAGTACTATGGGCTGGTAGTAATATAAAAAAATAAGATTATTATTATTATTATTTTTTTTGTGGGCCCCCCCTGGGCTGTGGGCCCCTAGAATCGTCATCACCTTTCACCCCTTATCGACGGCCCTGCATACATGTGACAAAAAGATGATAAAAGCATTACAATTCACAAAGAATTAAAAAAACGAAAAATAGTACTTTCAAAACATATCTGCTACAAAACATTTTGACAAACAACAAACAATGAATTGGATTTGAGAAGTCATAAACCAATGTGAATAACCTTACCAACTAATCTAAATGACCTACCCTTTCTTCAATCCTCTCTGGTCCTGGAGCCTTGAGTTGAGACGATGAAGGCTGTCCTGGTTGTACACGGAGGGGCCTGGGCGATACCAGACGAGCTGGCAGACGCCTCCGTGAAAGGGGTCAAGGCGGCGGCCAGTGAGGGCTACAGGGTGCTGGGGACCGGGGGAAGCGCGCTGGACGCGGTGGAGAAGGCTGTGAGGGCCATGGAGGACAACCCCGTGTTCGACGCAGGTCAGAGCTTTGTTTGAATGCGGTTATTATTTTATTGTATCTCGTTGTTTTTTAGTTTTACACCGCGTTGATGTGAATTCTGGAGTTGGGCGGGAAAAACTACAAAATATAACAATAATTTATATAATATATAATTGGCCTATATTCTGCATTGCTGAAATCCTGAATAGATCGACCAAACATCCATGAAATGCATGCTGCGTGCTGCTTCTGAGCCCGGCCCGCTTGCTAAAGGGGAGTGAGTCAGAATACGTTTCTGTGAATCAATACAACTGAACTGTGAGCGGTTGGGGGGCGCTTGATTACAGGACATGGCGCAGTGCTGAACGCCGACGGCGAGGTGGAGCTCGACGCCATCATCATGGACGGACAGACTCTCGGGAGTGGAGCGGTGTCTTGTGTTCAGAACATCGCCAATCCTGTTTCCCTCGCACGGGCCGTCATGGAGAAGGTGCCCCCTTTTCAAATATATATATATATAGTATAGTATATATCTCTGGATTTATAGAGAGATATGTGTATACTATACACACTGTAGATGTCTGGCTAGGGGATTATATGAATAAGCAGAGCAACAGCTGCAGCCTGTTGTTTCTGAGGGAACGGGTGAGAGAATGATTCCAACTCAGCATCTGCTGAGGGCGGCTGGGGGTTGATCATCATCGTCGCGTGGTGGCAATCATCTACCGGAGAACCAAACTGGATATGATGCCACATTTAGGAAGGGGAAAAAACATTACGTTTGAGATCTCCATTTCATTCTTCTGTTTTGTTTTGTCCCTCGGTTACCATTTTGCAGGCATGTTTTACACAAAGCGTTTGAATTTATAGTATTGACCAGCACAGATCAGGTAGGCCTTAGGCGTCACTCGTCAGGCAGCCTTCCTTTTGGCCTGAGGCCTATTGGCTGGGAGGCAAACAGTGAACGCTTGTAAGCCAAGTAATGTTCCTTCATGTAAAAAAAATAACTGTTAAAATAACCCATTCGGTGTGATGTAAATCTTCTCCTTACATGTTTGGAAACACGAAGACCGACCACGTTATGCTAACCAGCAGAGGGGCCAACCTGTTTGCCGAGCGCATCGGCTTTAAGACCGCTCCCACCGAAACGCTGGTGACCGCCTACGAGAGGAGAGAGTGGGAGAAAGCGAAGGAGTATGGTGCTGGAGTGAAGGAGCTGTTCCATTCTCAATTGTAGGTGGTATGGAGGACAAGAGGGTTCATGAAACACAGGATCGGTATGATCCTTGGTTTCAGCACACTTTGGTAATTGACACAACAACAGAAATACACGAGGAACAAGTATTTTGAGTATTTTTTGTATTTTCAAAAAAGCCTGTTGAAAAAGGCAATTTCCATCAGGGAATGAAACGAATAGTACCATCCAATCAACAGGTCATGGTTTCAAAAAAATGTACTTCTCTACTCTACAGCCACATGATATGATGCAATCATTTTGCTGTCATATTGGAAAGTTAGTGGTCTCAATAGGGTACACACACTGCAGTCACAACGTTATTGCTAGGTTTGTTCAATGATGTTATTCTATCGTATAAGCTTACAGCACTCCGTAGACCATGAAGATAGATGAAGGATTGTTGTTTGCCCTAGGTGTCATGATACGGTCGGGGCTGTTGCCGTGGACTCTTGCGGTAATGTGGCCTGTGCCACTTCGACAGGAGGGATACGAAACAAAATGGTGGGCCGAGTGGGAGACTCTCCAGTCATCGGTAGGATGACACATTTCCTTCCCTCTTGTCAAATGTCCTTTTACTTATAATCGGGTTGTAAGAAGCTTCGCATAATGATTAACCGTTCATAACCACATGGGCTGTTAAATGCGACCATGGACTTGACCCTGACGCTTTAAACGTCCCTGATTATATCAATATTAATTACACTTACCTCGGCAGAATCTTTGAAAAGTATATTTCAAATTGACCGCAATAAAGAAAAGACAGGCTAGTAAGACTATATGACTTGTATGGGTCTACCCTAAATACATTACGTATAATCTTAATAATACTTTATATTAATTCTGACTATAATGTCTATCGAACAACCATTCATCCGATCGACTTCACACATTTGCCACATCACATTGCAATAGCCAATAGCCATCAGACAGTTCTGTACAGGCACCTTTGGAACGGGCACTGCACTAATAATAACAAGAATAATTTAAAAGAAGAAGAAAAGATAACATAAAGAAGGTTTTCCAGCTCTCAGAGGTCTCTCAGCTCTCAGAGAATCTGAGTGATTTTGGTTGCATGTTCCTCCGATTGAATCCTGTCCACTGGACAGGATTCAATCGGAGGAACATGCAACCAAAACCACTCAGATTCTCTGAGAGCTGAGAGACGGTAGCAGCACGTGGAAAAGAGCAGAGCCTACCATCCAGTGACCCTTCTCTCCTGTGGATCAGGCGCTGGGGGATACGCGGACAACCGTAGCGGAGCAGTGTCTTGCACCGGTCACGGAGAGTCCATCCTTAAAGTCACTTTGGCTCGCCTCATCATTTTCCACATTGAGCAAGGTTAAGTATCGCTTTCATTGTGTCATTTACGATCTATCTGAAACACTTAAACACGCTGCTCCCTTCATACTGTAGAGGCTAAATAAGTCACCCCTTTTATTCACCCCCATCGCCATCCAATGGTGGTTACCTAGTCAATATTAGACATCATATAATATTGCTTTTGCCTTTGTAAGATAGTATAAACGGTGGCAGTAAAATAATTTCTTTTTAAGGGCTTGATATTTATTGTCATAGTGTGAATTGGATAAGCAAAGCTGCTGTTTCTCACATCAGGATATCATATTGCAAAGCGCTCTCTCTAAAAGAGAGGATTGTTCAGTTGCAAGAACAGTTGTAATCCCATCCTCACAATGCAGCAGTTGGCTTTGGTCTTTCATCATTGTGAGCATTCAGGGCCCGGGAAAACACTTGTTGCCATGCCTTCCAATCCCAAACATACACAAACACAGAGGTCACCAAACCTCACAGTGTTTAAGAATTTATAAAGGAGTGTCGGTGTGTAGGCTTACTGGGAGGGTAACATGAAGGCCCAGGGAAATGTACACATTGGGAAAGGTTGATTCCAATTGGAAATCCATAAGCAATCAATCATAGAGGTGTCCAGATTTATGTAAAATAAAAATTGCTTAATTAATTATGCCTCAGAGATTAATTTATCGACAATATCAACAAATATAACATATGTGGTCAAGACAGCTGTGCTAACTTATCAATGCCAGCAATGAACATTGCTGAAATTAGTCTTGTTAGTTCAAAACGAGAAAGTTTAGAGTTCCAGAAATGAGATACGATGGCCATTGGGTTCGAGCGTCTCCTTTCTCACATGCTGATTTCTTTCAACAGAAAATACCTAATAATAATAATAATAATAATAATAATAATAATGATAAAAAGAGGGGGGTCCCCAATGGCGGACAGAGCCCTCATTTCATGGCCCAAGAACCCTAGCGGTAATCCGTTAATGAATCCGATGATTTGAAATGAATTAAGATAACACAAAACTTTATCAATCCCACACGGGGGAAATGTACTTGTCTCACTGCAACTCAACTGGGAAAAGTAGAGGAAAAGAGTGATTAAGTGATTTAAGAAAAAGATATATACGCAGAGTACACAGAGTGCGTAGGGCACCAAGTACCTTGGGGGGGGGGGCACCACAAATAAGGTTTCTAAAAAAATAAAATAATAATAATTATTACATTATTGAATTACAAAAATATATAAATTAGTTATGAAGAGGCCCACCGTTGTTTCTTCTTAATTGTATAACCTATCACTCAAGGCCGCCCCCCCCCCCCCCCCCCCCACACAATTGATTGTCGAGTTGCCCAGGGCAACGACACGGACAGCGTCGGCCCCGTTTCACATGCTGTGTGTTCTCCCCCAACTGAAGGTAAAGAAGTGGAGGACGCGGTGGAGCTCTCCCTGCGCTACATGGACGAGCGTGTCCACGGTGGGGGCGGGGCCATCGCGGTCTCTCCCTCGGGGCAGTGGGCGGCCACCTTCACCACCGAGAGGATGGCCTGGGCGGCCGCGGAGCAAGGCACTCTGTGGTACGGGTTGAATCCCCAGGAAAGGTTTCAAGACAAGCCGGTGCAATGAAGGAAATGTGACAAAGTGTACAATAGGTTTAGCTCAGGAGGCAGAGCAGTTGTCTTGTAACAGAAAGGTTGCTAGTTTGATCCCCAGCTCCTCTTAGCTGAGTGTTGATGTGTCCCTGAGCAAGACACTTAACCCTGACTGCTCCTGACGAGCTGGCTGTCGCCTTGCATGGTTGACTCTGCCGTCGGTGTGTCAATGCGTGTATTAACCGATGTAAGTCGCTTTGGATAAAAGCGTCTGCTATATGCCCTATATGTGAATGTAACAGGGATTTATATTGCACATGAGGAATACGGGAAGTATAGGTTAAGGCTGCATCTTCATAATATTACGAAAGTATACTATTAGAGAACTACTAGTACTAACTAATAATAACTTTTAGTCAATCTATGTAATAACAAATTTAACAACTTTCTCCTACAGGGGATTAATAAAGTTGTATCTAATCTAAACACCCAAAGCCAATCTAATGTATGCCTTTGTCTTATGAATCCACAAAAATCAGTCAATTTTTCATCAACACCCTTTGTTTAAATCAGCAGAATACTTACTTTTTTTTATTAGATTATATATTTGTAGTTTTGGGGTAGGATTTTACTGTATTTGAATATTTTGAATGTTTTTAACAAGGTCTATTATGTACTTCTTTAGTTATTTCAAGATACAATAAAATAATTGAACTTGCTGTATTGGATTGCATATTATATTGTTATAAATGGTTTAGAAAAAGTATGCTCATATATATATATATAATTTGAGACACATAACACCACTCGTCCATGATGTTTGGATAGACACACGCGACCCTGTAACCTTACTGTAAATACGAGCCACGTGACCCGGGCTGTTGGTTGACAGGACTCGTCGCGGGGCTTTGCAGCGGCAACAGCGGCCAGGCTGGACATATGACTTCGAGGAAGTTACAGGCTGCCTGGGCACTTTGACCACGACTGCAATCGACGAAAAATCCTGCTATGTTACACCACAACAGTAAGTGACATGCGGGCCACGATACCCAACAGCTTTGTGCGTTAATCTATGTTCCGCCATAGGGGACCCCTAAATGTTGTTTAGGGGGGGCGTGATCCTAGCTAATCCCAGCTAGCTGCTAGCGAGAATACAAACAAACTTGGTAGGCCTCTGCTAACCCTTCTCCAGTTCGCTAGAATCCTTTGGGGGACTTGGTTTTACATCCAAACGAGCGATGTATCAACACACAGGGGTTACTCGATGAGCAGGGCATCTAGACCTACAGGCCCGTTAGTAACGGCGACGTTAAAGCAACGTAGTCGAAGTAGTTGTCGCTTCCATGCTGGCGTGGAAGCTAACTGTTGTTAGCCACTCTCGGGCTAGCCCGCTGCATACAGCTCACTTTATGCTCTGTTGCCACAAGAGGGTACAGAGCATACACTGTGTTTTGATTGTGTGTGTTTTATCATACTACGTGTACACCAGTGCTTTACTTTAGTTCTATCTGTGGCCTGTAGAGGATTATCTAACCGATTGGTGGTCCCTTAGTGGTAGGGTTAGCTAGCCGCAAACCACTAGGAAGACGTTGCGAGCTCTTAATTCCCTCCATGGAGTGCCCTATTCGTGAAACATATAAGTCTTATCTGATTGCATTACAGGGCGATGAACTCCACAATATTGCACTACTACAGACCGCCCGTGTCACACTCTTTGGATCAACGATTGTTATGTATGAGCAACTTTATGTCAATGAGTCTGAACAGTCCACTCTCTGGAGAAGACTTTGAATAATCGACAAAGTAGGATTACGGTGAAACCAACAGCATGCCGGTAAAAATAGGACGACCCCAGCTACCCGTTGACATGCAATGTTGATGAGTTTATCGTTATCGCTATTAAATACAATACTATGACACTTGTTTTTTTTTTCATTCAAACAGTGCACTCAATGGAGCGAAGTTCAAACGTGTTAGCATGCTAGCGCCTGGGCTCTTTCCCAGTCGTGTCACTGTCAACCATGACAGCTCATTCATTTAGTGATGAATCCACAGCATTTGTAGCATTTCAGATTTAAAAAAGGTAGTCTCTCTTTGGAATTATACTGCCTCCTCAGGAATATTGGATAAAAAAAGGGTTATAATTTCTAATATAATCTATACGTAAAAACACGTAGTAGGTATTCGTACCAAGGTTACTGGGCAGGTGTTACCAATGCTACTGCTAGCACTCGTGCGTCCATTTAACCCTTATTCATGTTTTAGTTTATATAAGTTAGTCCATTGGTAGTTAGGATTGTATTGAATATTTGGCCTATACGTAGAAGATGTTTGAATGTAATAATGCAGGCTCTTATACCACTGTACTTAAACGTGATTATATCAAATGTGGTAGTAGTACAGTTGTTTTGGGGAACTCCCTGTCTATAAGGGATTGTGACACCTGTGCTCAACTGTTTTACGCAGGTGGTGAAGAGGGGAACAGCATTCATGGACACTGTGGAGACTTTGAATCATTTGATTCCCAGTGACCAGTTGGACTCTCTGGGGACTGGACAAAATCTGGAATGTGAAGCAAGAAATGAGTTTGGAACCGGTATCCTGCTGGAAGATTCACTGACAAACATGTTGAGTGACAAAGATCCAATGTTTGGATCAGCAAGCTCTCAGTTTAATCCTTTGGAAAATGATGAGGGCAATTTTTTGATTGCTGGTGCTACAGGTATGTACGGAATGGCAATGTTTAAGAACTAAAAAGGACTACACTAATATGTAAAATAAAAATATATATTATATATATATATAATAAAAATATATATTATATATATATATAACTACCTGTTGAAACCTGAGTTTGAGAGTTTTGAATCACAGCTGCAGAAATCAATTGGGTCGAGATCTTGTACAACATGTCGACAGCCAAATGTTGCTGGAAATACTTTGACCGATGGCTTCTGTTTCAGGTTTGTAATCAAATTCGCAAAAGTTCATGCATTTACTATATATTTGCTACCTCAGGTCTCGATGGCATCAGTGGGAAGTTGCCGAGTCCACCGGCTCCCCGTTCTGTCGGAAGGCCCCGGAAACATCCGCGCGTCACACCCTCTGGTCAGTGGAGAGCGTTCAACAACGTTCCTATTACATAACCCAGCGTTACGTCACTGAAGTGTGGTGATGTTCAATTCTATATTGTCCCAACAGCAACGGTCGCCCCCAAGACCTCGACCGCTCCGTCCGCTTCACCCGTCACCCCGAAACCCCGCGGAAGGCCCCGCAAAAAACCGACCAACCGGCAGCTGACGTCGTTTCTGATCGAGAAGGGCGTGCAGGGCCCCCAGCTGAAGAAGGAGCTCTGCCTGGGGGGCCGCGTCCACGTCCAGGAGCTCGACGCGGGGCTGTGGCTGAGCCCCATGGTGGTGCTGCGGAGGCTGACCGTCACGGTGGGGGGCTTCAGGATCGAGCTGCTCCCGGGGCCCTCGTACGGCACCGCGGGCGAGGGTGAGGGCGCCGGCGCCACCGCCGCCGGCCAGCCGGTGAGCCTTCAGGAGGGTTTGACCTCCGGCGGTGACGGGGCCGTCGCGGCCGACACCAAGGAAGACGACGCCACGGTGCCGAGTAACGTCACGGCTCCGAATCCGACCGCGGAGAACCAGGTTGGCTCGGGGGGCGTCGAAGGAGCACTCGGTCTGGGCCCGTACGTGAACCCCAACGACGTTCAGGCCACCAACGGCGCCCCCGCGCCAAAGTCCTGCTCAGAAGAGACCAAGGTTGACATCGGGAGCGACTCCGCCGAGCAGACGCCATGCGCTAAGGGGAAAGATGTCGTCAAGCCGACTGAGAGCCCTCCGAACAACACCACCGGCTCTACTGACAAGCTGAACTGTAAGGACAAGCTAAAGCTTTTCGCCAAAGCGATGTTTAAACCTAAACCCAGGCTGCCCACGGTTAAGAACAAGAGCTTGGTTTCCCGTAGACCGAAGAGCCTGATTCAAGGGCCGAACCCTGCCCCGAGCTCTCCCACTAAGCCCCCCCAGAGAGACGACGTCCCGCCCAGCGCCAAACCTCCCAAGAAGGGAGCGGTGTCACTGAAGAGACCCGGAGAGATCTCCCACCCTGAGCACGCCTCCAAAGTCCCAAAGGTCCAGACCGGGAAACCCGTCAACCCGAAGCCCAAGTCCCCGGGTCCCTCCAGCGCCGCTCCGGTGAAGAAGGCCCCGTCGTGTGACGGCCCCGCGGACCCCCCCCACAACGCCCCCAAGAACACCCTCAACGCGCACAACCCAAAGCACGAACGTCCCCCGCCGTCGCTGGGCTCCCCGGGGCCTTCCTCCAGACCCCCGGAGGACGCAGGGCCGGAGAAGGCCAGGGGCAAGAGGCCCGACAAGCTCCTCCAGAGGCAGAAGAGTCGGACGCCCCGGACCCCCTCCACGGAGGAGCCGCCGCTGTTTGTGCCGGACAACGCGCCGGCCGCCGCCGCCGCCGCCACCGCCGCCGCCGCCGCCACCAAGAAGGAAGCGGACGACGAGCCGCCGGCGGAGAGCGCCTGGGACGGAACCAACAGCTGCGGCCTGTGCAAGAAGCACCACGGCAACATGTGAGTAGAGCCGGCGGGACGCCGGAGAGAGGTCCCACTTTGTGGAAAGCCGCTTTGTTCTTTGTTTTGTTTCCGGAAGGCCGTCCTGCGTTGTTGTTGCTGCATCCTGGCCTCTGCTTTCCACTTGGCAACACACTTCTCCTGTAGTGAGGGCAGGGATTGGGGGGGGGGGGGGGATTGGCCACGGTTTGGATGGGGATTAATATAGAGCGTTCGTATAAATTGTATTGATGGAATGAAACACGATTCCAGTTTCCGTCAACACAGAGTGTGCAGTAATCCCCTGGTGTAACACTAACCTTCATTTGGCTGCGTTCCACCAATACGAGCACAGATAATCTTAAACTCCCTCCCCCCCCCCACCCCCACGCCAAGGTTCATGGTGGGCTGCGGTCGCTGTGACGACTGGTTCCACGGCGACTGCGTGGGCCTGGACCTGGCCAAGGTGCAGGAGATGGAGGACGAGGACCAGATGTACGTGTGCCTCAAGTGCTGCGCCGACGAGAGCGTGAAGGCCGAGCCCGACGTCCAGAGCACCGCCAAACGCCCGCCGCCGCCCGAGGTAGAGTCCGCGCCCGTGCCCGAGGCCGTGGGCCACACCCCGGCCGCCAAGCCCAGGCAAGGCCCAGGCCCGGCGCAGGCCCTGGCGTCCGGCGGCCCTCCGACCCATGAAGAAGGTAAGCGGGCGCTGCCGGGTGTTCTCTCCTAAGAACAACGTAGGCGTCTAATCCGTGTGAGTGGGAAAGTCATGCAGAGGTTGGCCCTTGTCGACTTGTGTGCGAGAGCTTATACAGCTTATACTGATATTGTCATAGCAAGTATTACCACTGCACACGGGTTGGTTGTCTTTTCTGTTGCCTCTATTGTTTTTTGGGGATTTGCTCTTTGAGCAGGGACGGGTGTTTGGTTAACCAAGCACCCGCTGGGTAGAGTTTAGACTAGAGTTTAGTTATTTGTCTCTCACCTGACATCACATGCTTCAGCTAATGTTCTCTTTGGGTTTAAGACAAGGTCTGCTCTTTTTGATGTTATGAGTCATTTTAAAATGATTTGGTGTAAAGATAAGTCATTATTTTTAATTCCTACACAGGAGTCTGATCGAAAACCGTCCACAGAGGTAAAAGAGTCTACCCACAAAACGGGTATGTTCATATTTTTATGCCGAGGTTGTCAGAAGTTTCCCCACTAAGGCTTTGAAAAAGCAATATATCTGACGCCCATTCTGCGTTCTTGAAGGTCATCCAAAACACAAGGGTTCCTCCTCGGCTCCGAAGAAACCCGCTTCTGTCGAAGAAATCCGAAGAAGTGTGCGAGACTCTCTGAAGGAAATCCTCTTGCAACGGTAAGCCGCCACGTCTTGATAAGATGCCACTTCAGCAAGCACCTATCTCTTAGGAGACGTGTTGAATAAAAAGTCCCGTGTTTCTCCTCAGACTCAAGGAGTCAGACTTGAAGATGGCGGTGGAGCGGGCCTCTGAGGTGGCCCGGAAGACAGAGAGGGAGCTCTTTCATTTGTACAAAGACACCGACAGCAAGTACAAGAGCAAGTACCGGAGCCTGATGTTCAACCTCCGGGACACCAAGAACAACGTGAGTCAAAGGGTTCTCATGGCTACAGGACGAACCTGTGGGCGTCCCTGAGCAAGATGCCTTGCCTAAGGACGCCCATTTGCTTATCGAGGGTGTGAATCGAAACTATGGGAACGGATGATGTAATTTCCTCTGCTGAAGCTGCAAGCCAGGCAATGCGACCGCGCCTGTCCATGTGTGGCCGTGTGTATGAATGGGTGACTGCGAGGCATTAATGGTAGTGGAGCATTTGAGTGGCCTCAGATCTGAAAGCGCAGTCCATTTACCCTTTTTTAGAAATGGCTAAATCCTACGACGATGTGTGCATCCGCGCTAACACGTCTCCACTTTTGTACCATTGTGTTTGCAGGTGCTGTTTCGGCGGGTTTTGAAAGGGGACATCTCTCCCGCTAATCTGAGTCGCATGAGTCCTGAAGAGCTGGCCTCTAAAGAGCTGGCCGCTTGGCGGCAGCGAGAGAACCGCCACGTGAGTAAACAACGTTTCACCGTTCAAAGGAAAAAGCATTTAGGAGGAAATCATGGAGCTCTACAGGTCTTTAGTGCTTCAGTGGAAAACGATAGCTACCTTGGTCGGGACTCAGCCTCGACTCAAACCGTCTCAATTTGACAGAAGCCGCAGATGCCGTGTACGTTTGTGGTGTCGAGAGGGCACGGGTTGTGTTGTGACGGCTCAGGTCTTTCCCCCCAGGCCATCGAGATGATTGAGAAGGATCAGCGCGAGGCAGAGAGGCGGCCAATCACCAAGATCACCCACAAGGGAGAGATCGAGATCGAGAGCGAGGAGCCGGCGAAGACAGTCGAGGTGCCTGAGGTACGTCTCATTCAACTTGTTTTCCCTACGTTTAAGGTTGTATCAGCGATTCCAGGCCGACGCATAAATGATCACATTCATCTGATCTCTCCTCACGATCCGCTTGCCGCCGGCCCCATAAGCAGGCCGTCAAACAAACCGCGTCTCTGTAGGCAGCCTATGCTCCGAGATCGCACACAAAAACAAATGGTACTACCAACCGCTCTAAACCAAAATAGTATTCCAACCAATCAACGACAAGGGTTGTGTGTTGTGGGGTTTTGCGCAGCGGTCATGATCGTTTTTACGGGATGCACGAAACACGGAAGGGAGGGGCGAGGCTGGCTCTGTTTGTTTGGGATCTCGGTTCAAACACCAACACCCAACATCTCTGATACAACCTTTAACGTGCACGTGGTCGTTCAGAGTGTATCCTACAAAAGACAAAGACGACAATGCAGCAAAAGTAGCATACTTAAGTTACGTATATATTAGGGATGCACCAAAATTAAAATTATTGGCCGAAACCGAAAATGAGGAAACCAAGGCCCAAAACCGAAAACCGAAACCAAAACTTCATTATAATCAAGGCATTGCAATTTTTGCAAATCGCTATATGTGGGTCTTTCTCAGAAACATTGAAAAACGTCCACACCGCAGACATATTCGCGCTTATCCATACAAGCGTGTGCTGGCCACGCTTTTTGTTTGCGTCATCACAAATCTCTGTTTCGGCCGTGTTATTTCGGTGATAAAAGTATTTCGGCCGAAAACCGAAAATGCGCTTTTGGGCCATTTTCGGCCGAAAATTTTCGGTGGCCGAAAATTCGGTGCATCCCGAATAAATATAGTCGAATATATATATATATATATGATAGCACATGCAAGAGGTAGATGAAACTTATGTATTTTTTGTGTCTCATGGACTTAGCTTGTTGCTGTGCTATCGTCGTTGCTACCCTATTCTCGCCCCCCTATCCTGTTACGGTGTGGTTGCTCTCCCGTTGGTTGCTCTGATTGGCCCGTGGCTCCCCCAGAGTCCCTCCCCCACCAAGCTGCTGGATCTGGCGGTCGACCTCCTCCCCCTGGAGCTGAAGGCGGAGAGCAGCGCCAATGTGGATAAAGACACCACTGGGCAGCACAAGTCTCACCTGTTCGACCTCCACTGCAAGATCTGCACAGGTGAGCCACGCATCGGTCCTGACCGAAGCTCTTTCAATGAATTTTGAATTGTTATTATTGTGTCATGCATTAGCATGCCCAGCCCACAAGGGCTTACAAGACACCATTATAAAACAACATGGACAGACCAAAAACCAAAAGTAGATGCTAAACAATACTAACAATAACGATATGAACCATCCTGACGTTTCATTCAGGCTTAAGTAACAAAAGAGGCTAACTTATAAACATTAAAAGTAAAGAAACATTCCATCCTGACATCATCATTACTCCAAAATATTTCAGGGTTTTGAGCAAACGGTTCCTTTACCAAAGGTACTCTTAGTTCGTCTTTCAACTGCAGTGTAGCATCTTACGTGTGCTGCTAGTCCTCTCAAAGCAGCTCCTTGTTGCGATGGATTCAGACTCTGTTCCACACGGCTCTTTCGTTATTGCGTCGGGTCGTTATTAAAGGTGACGTATCACACCACCAGGCGTGATTGTGATTGGGCCGTTACAAGCCAGTTTGAAAATAGGCCTCTTCTGACATCACAAGGGGGCGTGTCCACCTAGATGTGGGCTGGATAGATGCCTATTTTCAAAGTGGCTTGTGACGGCTAATCACACTCACACCTGGGGGTGTTATACGTCCCCCTTTTAGGTCAGAGGTCCGGTAGTCTCATGCGGGGACACGATGTCGCCGCTCATTTGCGTTGCTGTTTTTCCTCCTTCACGTGTCGTCATTCATCCCTCCCCGACCAATCAGGTCGCATGGCTCCGCCCGTGGAAGAGGCCCCCACCAAGGTGGTGAAGGTGTCCACGAGGGTGGCCCGCAGGCCGTCCTCCGCCGTGGAGGGGGCCGCCAAGGGCGTCGCCACGACGACCACGACGACCACGACGACGGCGGCAAAGGAGGAGGACCTGGAGGCGAGCCTCCGCAACACGGTGTCCAGCGGCCACGAAGCACGGTGTGTGTGTGTGTGTGTGTGTGTGTGTGTGTGTGTGTGTGTGTGTGTGTGTGTGTGTGTGTGTGTGTGTGTGTGTGTGTGTGTGTGTGTGTGTGTGTGTGTGTGTGTGTGTGGGGTTCATTCAGTAGGGAAGGGCATCAGTGGATCCCAATGCCAAGCGTACCATGGGCTTTTCTCGTGTTTCATACATCTCTCATTTCTCTCCAGGGTTATTGAGAGAGTGAAAAAAAAAAAGAAGTAAAGTCAAGGAATGCAAGCCCCTTCTCCATTTCAATGCATATTTTCAAAAAGTGCAAACGCGTGTCTCGTTCTGATGAGCTGCGGTGTGTGAGATATCCGAGTATGTGTGTGACATCTTTCCTAATCATTCCCCGCAACTTAAAGTTGGTGTGACTTGAATTTCTGATGTGGACGGTGCTGAGCCTTTACCCCAGACTAGTGGAGAATCCCCGGGATGGCGCGGCTCCGGCCGCAGTGGTTCTGTGTTCAGTCCACACGGTCTCCAGCCTCACTTAAGTCTGGCGTGAGCAGGAGGCCCGTGTTCCCTGACCTACCCCTTTGCTCATGGCTCCAGGCTTCCACCAATTCGGTGGCATTTGCTTCTTTAAATCTGTCCGGTGCGGAAAAAAATGTGGTTGACCGGCTGCTAACTGACTTTCACTGGTCATAATTCTATCATTTTTGATTATTACATTATGATACTACTTTCAATCAATGCAAGTCTGGAAGCCCCTTACCTCGTATCGCCTCGGGGCTTTATCTTCTCGCCGTCAGCTGCTCTGGTCGAAGCTCTACTCCACAGTGAACGTGTCTGGTTTTATTTCCTCAGGTCAAACTACAGCTACGCGTCGGCTAAAGACGAGGGCGTTTCCTTCCTGTCCACGCTGCAGTGCATGTGGAGGGGCTTCGTGAACATGGCCGCCGTGGCCAAGCTGGTCACCAGAGCCTTCCCGGTGTCCGGCGTCCTCGACCACCTGACCGAGGTAACGTGGGCGGGGCCAGAGGGCTGGAACGGAGCCGTTGGGTTTAGAGGCTGCTGTCGGTCCATGCCTCAACATGCCTGGAGAGAGTCTAGGGGAGGGGATCTTAATACACACCTGGGTAGTGTACTACCAGCTAGGGCTGGGCGATTAATCAAAATTCGATTTTAGCGTCAAACGATCACAAAATTAACATAATCGATTTTTTTTAAATTATTTTTTTTGTTTTATAGAAAGTGCAGAACAGCTGCATACATATCTGTGCATTATTTTAGATTTCAACATTATCTTTTGGACCATTTTGTGTATTTTCTTAAGCCGAAGTTTCCAAATTCTCAGTTACAGTGTTTTTGAGACATGCTGAATAAATACATCATGTTTTCAAACTCCAAAAAGAATCCTTTGAATAATCGTGATTTCAATATTGACCAAAATAATCGCGACTATGATTTTTTCCATAATGGAGCAGCCCTTCTACCTGCCCACCCATCTCATCTGGAGGCTAACCAGTGTATTTAGTCCATGGGCCTCATGTCGTACACATGCTCTCTGCTGTTTTGTTGTTGTAAATGTTGTTGTTCCACTACAGGATCTGCCAGACAACGTTCAGGTGGGCGGCAGGATAAACCCTCAGCTGGTGTGGGACTACTTTGACAAGATCCGAGCGACTGGGACCAAAGTGAGTGTGTGAGTGTGTGTGTGTGTGTGTGAAGCTGTTCTTCTGGGGGCGAATCGATGCAGTGGCCGCATTCGTACTCCATGTGGTTACAGGGGAGTAAATCGAGCTCTGAATCGAGACACAGCACAGAACGGAGACCGAACTGAGGAGACCGAGGTGTTTGATCCATTTGTAAGCCTCTATCTGTCCAGGCGGGTTATAATGCCCAATCCCATTTCTACCCCTTACCCCTTCTCCTTACCCCTCCCCCTTGTTTTGAAGGGGTAAGGGGAAGGGGTAAGGAGAAGGGGAAGGGGAAGGCGTAGAAATGGGATTGGGCCTAAGGCCCAATCCCTACCCCTTACCCTTACCCCTTCAAAACAAGGGAGAGGGGCAAGGGGAAGGGGTAAGGGGTAGAAATGGGATTGGGCCTTATAAGGTTGTATAAAATGGGTACCAGGGTTGATAGTGTGATTCATGTGGTGAGGATATGGAGTAAAAATAACCTTTGTAGGGCAGAAACGTAGTTCTGGCTGTGGCTAAAAGTCCTCCACCTTCTGTCTGACCCCCCCCCCCCCCCCCCCCCCACCCAGGAGGTGTGCCTCATCCGCTTCTGCCCGGAGACTGAGGAGGACGAGATCTCCTACACTCTCCTCTTTGCTTACTTCAGCAGCCGCAAGCGCTTTGGCGTGGTCTCCAACAACCTCAAGCAGGTCAGGGACATGTACATCATCCCCCTGGGGGCCACCGAGAAGGTCCCGCACCAGCTCGTGCCCTTCGACGGTCCAGGTAAACCCCCCCTACCCCCCCCCAGCCCCAAAGCATGCACGCACACATGAAAAAGCTAACTAATCTTGCTGTTTCAATAGAGCTGGGCGATTAATCAAAATATTATTTTTATCGTAATTCGAATTTATGGTCAATCCTTTTTCTTTTTTTAAGAATAAAGATTATTGAAAAGATAAAAATAAAAAACATCTATATATTTCTTTCGTTTTATTTTTAAAGATTAAAATGTCAACATGGCAGCATACGCTGAAATTGTAGAGTTTGGCTAGATCTGCGGCCACCAAATTTTAATTAAAAATGTTAATCTTCAAATAAAATCTGATAATAAAAAATTGATAATGGGGTTGGGTTTGAAACGTTCCGAGCCTTTATCTTTAAGC
The DNA here is from genome assembly GCF_026213295.1 of Gadus chalcogrammus. Classification (NCBI taxonomy): domain Eukaryota; kingdom Metazoa; phylum Chordata; class Actinopteri; order Gadiformes; family Gadidae; genus Gadus; species Gadus chalcogrammus. The sequence goes on from NC_079426.1 coordinate 2,870,516, forward strand.
CGAGTGGTCCAGCCCTAACCCCCCCCCCCCCCCTCTCCCCGGACAGGCCTGGAGAACAACCGGCCCAACCTGCTCCTGGGGCTGATCATCCGCCAGCGCGCCCGGCGCGACTTCCTCCCCGTGGACGCTAACGAGGCGGCCGCCATCATCCCCGAGACTCCGCCCCCGCCGGCGCCCGCCGCGAGCATCCGGCTCCCGGCGGCGGCGGCGGCGGCGGAGGAAGAGGAGGAGGAGGAGGCGGCCGCCAAGAAGTACCTCTCCTCCCTCATCCCCACCAAGAAGCCCCGAGAGGCGGAGAAGCCGGCCGGCGCTCCCAAGGCGGCGGAGGAGAAGGCGGAGGAGCCGGAGGCGGAGCCTGTGGGGGACGAGGCGTCGCTGGACGAGGAGGGCGAGCCCGGGTCGGACTCCTACAAGCCGCTGCGCTTCCTGCCCGGCGTGCTGCTGGGCTGGGGCGGGGAGCTGCCGCCCCTGCCGGACTTCAGCGCCAAGCCCCCCCCCGCCGCGTTGGAGGACCCCGGGGCCGCCAAGCCGGTCGTCAAGAGCCCCACCACCCGCTTCGTCATCAGGAAGAGGGAGGCCAAGCCGGCGGCGGCGGCGACGCCCGGCGCGGCCGACACGAACAACCGACCGGTGGCGGCGGCGGCGGCGGCGCCTCAGCGCGTTCTGCATGGGACGGGCGTCGCCGCGTGGCCCGGGGCCGGGGTCTCGCTCCGGGAGAAGCCCCCCGGGGTCTCCACCGAGGCCTACCTCGCCAGTCTGTCCTCGCCGCCCCCCGCCTGGAAGGACGTCCCCGCCGCCGCCGCCGCCGACCCCAGGAGGGAAAGCGCCGAAGGAACTTTATCGCCGCCGGCCAAACCCACGACGGAGAGCCCAAAGGCGCCCCTGAGCGGCATCCTGAAGAAGTCCTCCGTGTACACGACAGGGGGGGAGGATAACGGGCTGCAGCCGACGCCCGCCACCCCGACCCCGACGCTCGCCGCCACCCCGACCCCGACGCTCGCCGCCACCCCGACGTCGCTGCCCGCTCCCACGCTGAGCAGCGGTCTGAACCAGGCCGGCGGCGGTCTGAACCAGGCCAGCAGTCTGAACCAGGCCGGCGGCGGCGGTCTGAACCAGGCCGGCGGCGGCGGTCTGAACCAGGCCGGCGGCGGCAGTCTGAACCAGGCCAGCAGTCTGAACCAGGCCGGCGGCGGTCAGAACCAGGCCGGCGGCGGTCTGAACCAGGCCGGCGGCGGTCTGAACCAGGCCGGCGGTCTGAACCAGGCCGGCAGCAGTCTGAACCAGGCCGGCAGCAGTCTGAACCAGGCCGGCAGCAGTCTGAACCAGGCCGGCAGCAGTCTGAACCAGGCCGGCAGCAGTCTGAACCAGGCCGGCAGCAGTCTAAACCAGGCCGCCGGCAGCAGTCTGAACCAGGCCGGCAGTCTGAACCAGGCCGCCGGCGGTAGTCAGAACCAGGCAGGCGGCGGTAGTCAGAACCAGGCAGGCGGCGGTCTGAACCAGGCCGGTGGTCAGAACCAGGCCAGCGCAGGCTCCCAGCCCGCGGTCTCTCCCCTCCCCCAGGCGGGGGTCCCGTCCTGGGTGGCGGTGGGGGGCTTATGCGGCAGCAGCTCTCCCAGCGAGCAGACGAAGGATCCCCGCGTGCCTCAGGCCGCCCCCACGGCGCCCGCTGGGCCGCAGGGGGCGGGCCCCGAGCTGCCGAGGGACCCGCCCCACGGCGTCCCAGAGGCCCCCGCCTCCAACAGCGGCCCCGACCGTGACGTCGCCCCCGGCGCTCCTCCTCAGGGGCCCGACGACCACGGCGACGGGTCCCGTCTGAAACCCGAGGAGGACCCGCCCCGCCTCAGCCCCCCCGCCTCCCTCGCCCCCCCCTCTCTGCTGCAGGAAGCCCCCGCCCAGCCGGCCGGCCCCCCCTCCCCCCCCCTCCCCCTCCCCCTCCACCACCACCGGCATCAAGGACTACAAGCGGCCAGAGGACCGCTACAGCGACCCCTGGGAGAGGCCCCGGCACGCCGAGGACCGCGACCGGGACCACCGCGACCACCGGGACCGCGACCGCCACCACCGGGGTCACAGCGGCGACAAGAAGGGCCGGCACCAGGACCGGCACCGCGAGCGCAGCCGGCACCGCGGCCACTCGGAGGAGCGGCGGAAAGAGCGTCACCGTGGCGACGAGCACGGGGGGCGCCACAAGGAGCGCCACAGACACAGGCGGGACTCGGACCACGACAACGGCCGTCGTAGCTCTCGGGACAGCCACTCATGAGTTTGGGGCTTTTAGTTCCGTTCATTTTTTTAATATACACACTAGTGTGCAGCTGTTCCCGTGCCATTGTGTCCCGTTTTGTTTTATTTGTTTTATGATAAACATTCCCTGTTTTAACCGTTCTTTCCGGTACAACGACAAGATAGACCGACCGAGAGTCCGTGGATTCTCCCGACGCGTTTGAAGTGCGTGAAGTACGTTTCTCTACACATTCATATTTTTTAAAAAAAGTACCTTTCTTTTAAAATGTGTTTTGTCTGTCGGCTGTTGACGTCTACACTAACCACACAGACGCCAAATGGTTTTTCTTTCCCAGACCCTTTTTTTATTCATGTGTTCAAAGGAGTATAAACCAACAGCACAATTGCAGAATATGAATTGATAGCTCGTTTTTCAGCAGACGCTTACAAATATTTGGCATGAATGTAACAACTAAAAAAAGGGCGGAAAAATGTAAACCGCAGTTGTATTTTTTTTTTTTTTTCAATTTTAAAAAGTTGCTTAAATATTTTATAAACGTTTCTAAGGAGAAAGTTGTACATTTTGGCTTGTCGTGTACATTACAAATGCAGTGTGCTTTTGCACCGTTTATGTACAGTTCATAATAAAGCTAATCTTTCTTTTTGTATGATCATATTTACCTTTTGTTTTTATTGATAACACAACAATGACATATAAAGGCTATTTAAATGTAATAAATAAACCCTACGTACTAGCATGTAAAGTGGTACACGTCCTCAGATGATGGTGTGTTCCAGATGCCTCGGACACCAGCCTCCCGAGTTGCAAGTGGGATAATCTCCCAGCTTTCTTGCAGCATTTCACGGAGGCACCTCCCCCTTTTGGTCGGGCCCCCTCGGAATTCTGAGAGAGTAGACCGAGTTCAGTGATGACGCTCTCAACAAAAATGGCGGCACCCGCAAGGAGATTTATTTTCGAGGAAGGCCGAGCTCTCTCCAGACGTGCGTCGCAGGTCGCGACGTAGGTCGCATTGGTCGCGTCGTAAAAAAATAAATCTATGGGCGGTCGTTTATCAGTTAATTTGCATGTTCAGGTAACTTAACTGTTTTTTTGCGACAGTTGAAGTACCAGAAAGCCATGCTCTCTGGCGAAAGCTTCCTACAGCTCTTTATTGCAAATATTATTTTTATATTTTTATATTGAAGTAGGCCTACAGTTTAAAATTATGAAATCGTTGGTCCATCAGTGTCAATAAAATATATTAGTTGTAATTTGGGGCGGATTCAAATAATGTATTTCAGATATTATATAGCCTTTTTGTTTTGTTAAATGTCATTAAGCCTAATAAGGTATGTTATGCACAAAGTTCTTCGTTATAGAGTGATATACGATTTTATATGAGTTCATAGTGTAGAAGAAATTGTCACAGTGGTACAAGCGGTAGTGACGCCTGGTTAGTATCAAGAAGGCGGTTGTTCGATTCTCTCCGGGGTCAGATACTTTTCTGCTCTTTTAGTCAAACTTACTGACGCAATCGGCCTCTTTCATTTGAGCATTTAGTACGATGGTATGATAATTATACGACGTAATGACGGGCTGCGACGCCTGGCTGGTATCGGCTGGCTGGCTGCGACGACAGGCCAGCCACGGCTGGCCGCTGTCTGCGGCTGGCAGCTGGCTCTGGCAGGCTGACCGACTAGGTCGCGACCGTAAAAGCGTTGCGATCCTTTTGGCGGCAAATAGGTCGCAACCAACCAGAGGTATTGCTGAATGAGCGACCTGTGGCAGCCAGCCATTGTCACCATCCTGCTACAATAACCAAGTAACTATTATCAGTTAACATCTCATTGAACAGAATAAATACACGTGCGTCAGTAGGCCTATAATAAAAACGTACATACAATCAGGGACGTGCACAGGAATTTTGAGGGGCAGTTGCTCTGACCTGAAAAAAGGGCACCACCCCCCCCCCCCAAAAAAAACTTGCAGGCTATATGAAGGACTGAGAATAACAGGGTCTTTATTAATATATAATTACAAATAAGTAAAACACTGAAATAACTACTACTAACGATAATGCAGAAAAACATGACTTGAAGAAGAAGAACATAACATGAACACAAACATAATTAAACAACATCCTATAAGTTTCTCCAAATTGACATTTTAAAAATGCAAAGCTTCAAAAGAGAAGCCTTCAGAACCTCTTCTTTGTCGATTGGTATGTCCTTCTCTATGGACAGCAGGAGGAGGTCAGACAGCCGCTCTTGACCACACTGATTTCGGATTTTTTTCGGAGCACATCACTACCCTGTAGTAATGTGCTCCTCTTAGCTGCCTCCTTTAGTTGTCTCTCTCTCTCCTGAATCCTCCTCTTTTCACTGGGCATTTCGGCTTCACTTAACAATAACAAACAATAGGCTACCCAAAATAGTGATAAGATTTAGGCATGAACCATTTTGAATGAAAGAATTCATGTGATGTATTACTTCCATCATTTATTCTTCTTGTTAAAAGGAAATGTTAGAAACTAACTATCAGCAGACATGTAGTTTAGTTTGCCTAAGAGATAACGGGCTGCTTGTCTGCAAGCTAGCTAGCTGTCTGATTATTTAGGCTAAACGTTACGTGGCAAACTGAGCCTGGATTTATGAAGATTGTAATTCATTTCATAAAACGTGATGATGATTGTTTGTTTGTTATACATCTCAAATTCACCTTTTCCGAGAACATCAAGGCAGTCGTCTCACAGGTGCCGGTGTTCCGGTCGCGTGCAGCGCTGCTCACACGCCGCGCCCGCGCGGCAACTCGCCGCCTCCATTAATTTCAATGGGGGAAGGGCGGCAGAGGGGCGGCGGCAAAAGCGGCTGTTGCCGCGCGGCAGAGTTTGCCCTCCCCCTACTGACTTTCACTCTCAGTGCCCGAACGGAATTGAATGAGGCAACGGATACTTTATGAAATGTTTCGAGTGGCGATTTTTATAGGCCTACATGAAATTCTGCATCCATTAAATGATTAAAAAAAAAAAAACTTTTTTTTTTTTTTCCTCGGAAGGGCAACCTGAGTCGAGGAGGGCATATGGGCAGTTGCCCAAGCAACCTGAGCAACCCCCCTGTGCACGTCCCTGCATACAATAATATATAGGCCTATTGGACTATCCATATATATTTAATTAATTTTAAATTAACTTTGTAATACAGTTTTCTACAATTTTATATTGATTATATTGTACAGCCTTTTGATTAGTTAAATGTCAAAGACTAATAAAATATCCTATGAAGAAAGACAGTTATAGTGTAATATACAACACTGTCGAAATGTATCGAATAAAACAATCGGGGTAACACCAAGGACGCGGGAAGTCAGTCCCAGGGGGGGGTGCTGAGAGAGAGTCTATATAATGACGTCATTATAAATCCTGCGCAACATCCATTGTTTACAGAGACGAGATGACGGGTGACGTCACATTCAGGGCTCCGCTCTGATAAACACTCTACTGGGGTGTAAAAAGAGTTCTGCCAACTAGCCACTGTTATTCTCAAACGTTAGCAAGTAAACAATGTGGAAATTATGCCTAACCTACTGGAGGTCGCGGCTCAATTTCTGTGGAAAACACAATATCTTTAATTTTAAACGTAACGATATCATGATATATATTACCACAGACATATTTCAATAACAAATCTCAGTGGGAAGTGGAGAGAGCTGTGAGCTTACTCCCTGGAGACCGGGGTTCAAGTCCGGTTGTTGTCGTCTGTTGGAAGACTCTTATCTCTATTTCATGCGAATTATGAAGTCAAGTATAACCATTGTGTTGACTTTATCTGGTGCCTTGATGGTGCATTGATAATTTCGGAGGTTAACACTCTAAACAGCTCAGGTTCGGATCCACGCAAAAACGTCGACAGGGGTACCACTGTCGATATTTATCCATTAAAACATAGAGGGTAACACTGTCGTTTTCATCAAATGAAACATGAGGGGAAACACTGCCGTTTTTTATTGGTCAACATGGAAAAAACATGAACTCTGTCGTTTTTTATCGGCCGTCATGAAATAAACATAAGGGGTAACACTGTTGATATTTATCAAATAAAACAAAGGGGGTAACACTGTTGTTTTTCTTTGGTCTTCATGGAAAAAAACATAAGGGTTGAAAAAAACTATAACTGTTGCTTTTTATTGGTCGTCATGATAAAAAACATAAGGGGTAACACTTGTTTTTTTATTGGTCATCATGAAAAAAAACATAAGGGGTAACACTGTTGTTTTTTATTGGTCGTCATGAAAAAAAACATAAGGGGTAACACTGTTGTTTTTTATTGGTCGTCATGAAAAAAAACATAAGGGGTAAAACTGTTGTTTTTTATTGGTCGTCATGAAAAAAAACATAAGGGGTAACACTGTCGTTTTTATCAAATGATACATAGGGGGTAACACTATTGTTTTTCTTTGGTCGTCATGAAAAAAAACATAAGGGGTAACACTGTCGTTTTTCTTTAGTCGTAATGAAATAAAACACAAGGGGTAACACTGTAGTTTTTATCAAATGAAACATGAGGGGTAACACTGTCGTTTTCATCAAATGAAACATGAGGGTTGACACTGTCGTTTTTTATTGGTCAACATGGAAAAAACATGAGGGGTAACTCTGTTGTTTTTTATCGGCCGTCATGAAATAAACATAAGGGGTAACACTGTCGATATTTATCAAATAAAACATGGGGGGTAACACTGTTGTTTTTCTTTGGTCGTCATGAAAAAAAACATAAGGGGTAACACTGTTGTTTTTTATTGGTCGTCATGAAAAAAAACATAAGGGGTAACACTGTTGTTTTTTATTGGTCGTCATGAAAAAAAACATAAGGGGTAACACTGTTGTTTTTTATTGGTCGTCATGAAAAAAAACATAAGGGGTAACACTTGTTTTTTATTGGTCGTCATGAAAAAAAACATAAGGGGTAACACTGTTGTCTTTGTCAAATAAAATAAAAGGGGTAACACTGTCGTATTTTATTGGTCGTAATGAAAAAAAACATATTTAAAAAAATAAAATTTGTCTTTCTCAAATAAAATATAAGGGGTATAACTGTTGTTCTTCATCAGTCATCATGGGAAAAAAACATAAAGGGTAACACTGTCGATATTTATCAAATAAAACATAGGGGGTAACACTTGTTTTTCTTTGGTCGTCATGAAAAAAACACAAGGGGTAACACTGTCGTTTTTATCAAATGAAACATAAGGGGTAGCACTGTCGTTTTTTATCGGCCGTCTTGAAAAAAACATAAAGGGTAACACTGTTGATATTTATCCATTAAAACATAGGGGGTAACACTGTCGTTTTCATCAAATGGAACATGAGGGGTGACACTGTTGTATTTTATTGGTCGTCATGAAAAAAAACATAAGGGGTAACACTGTCGATATTTATCCATTAAAACATAGGGGGTAACACTGTCGTTTTTATCAAATGAAACATGAGGGGTGACACTGTCGTTTTTCTTTGGTCGTCATGAAAAAATAAATAAAGGGGTAACACTGTTGTTTTTTATTGGTCGTCATGAAAAAAAACATAAGGGGTAATACTGTTGTTTTCTATTGGTCGTCATGAAAAAAAACATAAGGGGCAACACTGTTGTCTTTGTCAAATAAAATATAAGGGGTAACACTGTCGTATTTTATAGGTCGTAATGAAAAAAAACATATAAAAAAAAAGAAGAAAATTGTCCTTCTCAAATAAAATATAAGGGGTATCACTGTTGTTTTTCATCAGTCATCATGGGAAAAAAACATAAGGGGTAACACTGTCGAAATTATCAAATAGCCTACTGATAGACCAATGATTTCATAATTTAAACTGTACTTAAATAGAAAAATATTAAAACAATATTAGCACTAAAGAGCTTCAGGTAGCTTTCGCCAGAGAGCATGGCTTTCTGGTAGCCTACTTCAACTGACGCAAAAAAAAAGTTAATAACATGCAAATCAACTGATTATATAGACTTTGAGCGAGCCAAACAGCGACTGAAAGCAGCCAGACGAGCGACCCACACAGCGACCAATGCGACCTACGTCGCGACCAATGCGACCTACGTCGCGTCGCACGTCGTTGGCCACTCAGAGAGCTCGGCCCTACAGTTATTTTCTTTGTATTTGTACCACGTTGGTCATTTTAATGTCGATCATAAATGCTCTTACACACTTGATTACATTGCTACTTTATTCCGTACACCAATTGATGCATTGTGCGGTCTTGCTGTGCGTGCAACACAACGTAAAGTTGTGTTGAGTTTGAGGCTAATGTAGCTAACAATAAACAACGACGAGCCAATTTCATGACACAATCACAAAGACGAAACGGGAACGCTACAAGTGCTCCGAGACCGGAAATGACGTCACACGTGCAACTCGGAAGGCTGGCGTCCGAGACATCTGGATCACACCATGACCACTGGGGCTCACGGATCACCTTCCTGCACATTGAAACCTTCGCCGTCCTGGACCAACGCCAGCGGCTCCGTGTCCTCGTACAGGTAAACATTCCTCAGGTTTCCCACAAACCCCCGGGAGAACAGCCCGGAAGTCACGGCCGCCACGCTCCGGTGCGGCTCGAAGCCTCCAAAGTAAAAGCGCCCCCCGTGGTTCAAGGCCAGGTAGCGCTGGAAGGGGTCCACGTCCTCCGACGCCACCGCCGCCCCGTCCAGGTGCACCCGCAGCGCCGTGCCGTCCAGGGCGACGTCCAGCCGGTGCCACGCCCCGCAGCACGCCGCCGTGGCGTTGCCCGCAGCGACGGGGTCTGACAGCCTCTCCCCGAGGTTCACGGCCACCTTGAGGCGTCCGCCCTCCAGCCCGACGGCCAGGAAGTCGTCGTCGTCGCCGGCGCCGCCGTCCTCGTCCCCCGCCTCGCCCGCCCACAGCAGCACACCGTCGGGGTCTCCCGCCGCGAACTCCAGGGACACCCGCGTGCGACGGGCGTCCCGGGCCGGGAAACGCGGGTCGGTGTAGCGCAGGAACGAGTTCCCCGAGAACCTCAGCGTGGCGTTGGCCGCGAGGCGCCGGTCGCAGCGTCGGCCCCCCCACCCCAGGGGGCAGAAGCAGACGTAGGGGGAGGAGCCTCGACCGCCGCCGCCGTTGGGGGAGGGGGCGCACACGGAGCCCTGTCGGCACAGGTGGTCCTCGCACGCCACGGGCCGCTCGCACAAGGCGCCCGTCCACGCGGGGGGGCACGCGCACGCGAAGGACCCCTCCTCCGTGGCCCGGCAGCTCCCGCCGTTGCGGCACACCTCGTAGCCGCACGCCGTGCCGTCCCAGTCGCCCACGTTGACGCCGTCCAGCGCGCCCGTCTCCGTCAGCGGCAGCTCCCGGTCGTTGATCGCCAGCTGCCGCACGCCGCCCGTGAAGCCCGTGAGGGCCCCGTCCCGGGTGGCGTCCCGGGCCACCTGGCTCGGCGTGGACACGCCCCCGACGAAGACGTCCGTGGCCACGTCCAGGGTGGTCATGGTGCCCGGGGGGGCGTCGCCGTCCCGAGGCCACGCCTCCTTCCCGTCCAGGCTCAGGAAGCCGCGGCGCCCGACCCGCCCCGCCCGCACGGTGTGCCAGGTGCGCCCGCTGAGGTCCACCGGCTGCGCGGCGGTCAGCACGCGGGTGGCGTCCCCCAGGTTGTAGCGCAGCTCGACCAGCCCCGCGGTCAAGGACACGCACAGGAAGTCTCCTGTGGACGGGGCGCGCGGAGAGGAGAAAAACAACAACAACCCAGGTTGGTGTAATGATGACAAATGAGGGTCATGATGACAACGGTTGTCATGGTAAATGATGCTGACATGGCTGCTTATCTTGGTAACGTACCGCATACATATCAGTGGCCTGCTTCCCATTAATATGCTTAACTGTGGTTGTGATGATTCATAATCAATTAATACACCGGACAGCAGCATCCAAACGAGGGAGACAACTATTTATGTATTTAATATTCTACCTACCGGCTTTGGAGCTGAGACGCTGTGCCACGTAGACGAGCACGCCCTCTGGGGACAGTGTTTGGAACTGCAGCTCTATGACGGTCCTGTGTCGGAGGTTCATCGGGGCGAATGACATCCACGACGACTGGTTGCCGCTGAAGAATGGGTCGCTGATTGCAATCGCTAGAGAAAGAGATAAAAAGGCAATCAGTAGAACCAATCAAACACCAACAAATATTACGCATTCGGTTTTTTTTTGGTGCTTAATAAAGTAGTGGGGGAAAGAGTCTCAGTTTGTTGAGGCAAAACAAGACGACCTTCGGTGCAGTACAGCCCGGCCGCCCCCAGGGGGCAGTGGCACTTGTATCCGCTCGGGAGCGGGATGCATGCGGAGCCGCGGGCACACCGGGGCGGGGGCCTGTGCTCCACATCACACACAGAGCGCCTCTCCGAGCAGAGGGCTCCTTTCCATCCCACCGCACACTGGCAACTGTGGAGCAGACACACACGCACACACACACACGCACGCACACACGCACACACACTGTGGCTAAGAGCCAGGAAAAGCCTTTCTGGTAGCCGCTTCTGAGGTCATGTTGGTCATGATGAACAACATGTGGGGAATGGCATTCTGGGAGTAATTTAACCAGGAAACCGGTGCCTTAAAACCAAACTCCGGAACCCAGAAAAGTAAACCCTGCCACCCGACCCGTATGAGCACCTAATCCTAAACCAAACATTTCAACCTCAAAACCAAACCCCTCCCAATAACAAACCGGGACCCTAGCCCCAACCAAAGAACTAGTACCTCAAATCCCCCCCCCCAAATAAGAACCCTAATGCTACCCCCAACACTAGAACCTCAAACCAAACCCCACCAATAGCAACCCTAACCCCAACCCCAACACTAAAACCTCGAACCAACCGCCACCATTAACAACCCTAATCCTAACCCAAACCCTAACCCTAACCCTAACCCTAATCCTAACCCAAACCCTAATCCTAACCCAAACCCGAGAACCAAACCTGAATCACACAAATAAGCGAGCAACGAGCATCAAATAACATAAAGCCAGCTGCTAAGTGGGCAAGTGTTACAGTAATGTCTGAAATAAAAGTGTTTACTGTGAATTCATATAGAATGACATGTATATATATATATATATATATTCATATAAATGTGAAAATGAGCTTGGTAATGTGGAAGAGAAATTGAGCATTAGCAGTGTGGAAAAATCCTGTGGTTATCAATCATCGTTAAGCATGCCTACACGTGTCTGCCAGCTCCACGTGATAACGAGTCGGTGTGAAGACTGAACAGGCTTCACACAGACAACAACACACTCCGAGACACCCGTCTGCCTCGCACGGCCGTCACGCGGCGACCACAGGGCGCGGCTTACTGTCCCGGGACCAGGGTGGGGATACGTACTACACCGAGGAACCCGAGTCCACGCAGGAACCCCCGTGGTCGCAGCGGACCAGCTGACAGGGGGTGACGCCGCACTGGCCCACGCTGCGGCCGAAGGCGGGCCGTCCCGGGCTCTGGTACTTCCTGTCCCTCTTGGTGCGGAACTGCACGTCAAATATGCATCCTTTGAAACGGAGAAGGGGGAGAAAGACGAGAGGGGGCGGTCGGTCGGAGGTTCTGCTCGATACGGCACGATCACATGAGTCCACATGGGAAGGAGGTTTTGGAGGTTTTTTTTCACTCCAGAGATCCGAAATACAAACAGAATGCTGCACACGTTGAAGCATCAGGAATCCTTTTACATAACTTAAGCGTAATAAAGGTTGTGATAATGAGAAAGCTGAGCCCAACAATACAGTGTTCCAAGAGTGTCTTTATGTAAATCTGCTCTTGGGGCAGAATAGTTTTTTTGTTGTTAAGCCCGGCCAATTATCATCCAATAACCATCTGTATAGGAAGCTGCTCCTTCCGTTAATGTTATCGAGCAAAAAACAAAAAAACGAATTGCTTTAAAGATTGAATGGGTTCTTAGTTTGTCCCATTTTAAAGCCCCCCCCCCCCAGCCCCGCCCCGCCTCCACAAACAAAGAGTGGAAGGGATTGCTCGGTGCTATTTGCTTTCTTCCTTCATAATTCAATCTCCCAGGCAAAACATTTGCTTTGGCTCGCACCTGCGGAGAATAGAGGGGCTTTCTATCAGCGCCGGCGTCCGAGAGCTCGCCGGGCCGCCGCGTGCACATGTACGCTCCCGTCTCTGCGCCGCATTAGTCATTGGCATAAACAGGATGCAGGGGGAAATGTCATGCTCACTCATGAATATTCATGGTGTGTTGTCGTCTCTCTCTCTCTCTCTCTCTCTCTCTCTCTCTCTCTCTCTCTCTCTCTCTCTCTCTCTCTCTCTCTCTCTCCCCCTCTCCCCCTCTCTCTCTCTCTCTCTCTCTCTCTCTCCCTCTCTCCCTCTCTCCCTCTCTCTGCACTTGGCAGAATCAAGATGATGGCTTTGCACAACTGCAAATATGGTCGACTGTTGACGAGCATGGCAGGAGTAGGAGACAGTGAGGGTACGGTTGGTTGGTACCGGTGATGTCGACCTGACAAACAAGGTAAGGGACTGGGAAACAGCCAATACATACATAGCAAGGAATGGGAGAAACAGGAAATAGTAATTACTATTACTAAATATAGTTATTACCAATATACTTGTAGTTATTACAATAACTAACTATAATTATAACTATCACTAACTGTAGTTGTTAACCATATACTTATAGTTATAACTATTACTAACTATAGATTTACCTACATTATTATAGTCATTACTATTACTAACTATAGTTATTAACTATATACTTGTAGTTATGACCATTACTAACTATAGTTATTACTGTTACTAACTATATATTTGTAGTTATTACTAATACTAACTATAATTATTACCTATATAATTATATTTAGTACTATTATTAACTATAGTACAATAGAGTACAGGTTCAGCGATTTCACCAAAGGCTTAATGTGTAAACATAAGGTGACGAAGGGAATCAAACCTGACCTTTCTGCTGGGAGTCTAACACAATCGCCACTAAATAAAGTAAATGAGCAAACGCAGTGTGGTACCCCTACACTGGTCACCGTCGGGCTGGAACCCCTAACCTGGGAGAAATGAGAGCTTTCATCATGAGAAGCTTGGCTCGACTGTCGTCACGTCTATCGTCTCTTGTGTAGGGGCTTCTAAGTGGTGCAGTGTCTTACATTTGAAGTGCACTTGAATGTTAAGTAAGATTGGTTGGGTCAAATTATAATTAAATTGAAGTTCAATATGAGACCTTTTGATTAAAAAGCCTTTTTTCCTCAAACTTGATATTCTCAACACAGTAAGTCCCTTATGCTGGAGGGCTAACTGCCATATTTGCAAGTTGGAAGACAATTGACGGTGTTATTTAATTAAAGTGTGTTTAGAAATCCGTTTTTTTCTTTTGAGTTTAAAGTTTAGAACATGAAGTGATTATTTTCCGATGTCTTTGAATGAGTTGAAGGCAATAATAAGCTACATTAAACCCAGTGGGTTCCGTGCGCTTTAACTGTGGTACAATATGTCTAAAGGTGGTGCGGGTGATTCCCCACCAAAGTTAAATATCGTCTCGCCTCATTACACTTTTCCATTAAGCCTTTAAGGAATTCCCCAGGTTCCCGATAACGCCATCTTTTTTTACCCCTCAAATACGTAAGAAAAATATGTTGTTAATTCTGATGAGAACACAGGACTATCTGCATCAAAGTACAACCGACGTCGGCTTCTGGACGTGGGAACCTAATTAGCGATTAGCGTGGTGAGTTCAAAACCCAGACGCCCATCAAAGCAAATAGAACACATCAGGTTTTTACTCGACTAAAAGCTCATCGGGAAAAAAAAACACAGCCCCCCCCCCCCCCCCGCCCACCCATTGGCCCTTCATTAATTGATCGCCACGGTGACAAAGGGTCCGGTGTATCACCTTTCCCCAGCGGGCAGCGCGTGGCTGTGTGGCTAGGCGACAGCGGAGTGTATTATCAAGGGAACCCCCGGAGCAAGGTCACCCCGATCGGATTAGCCGCCCGCCAGTTCGCACGGCATCCTTCAGCCCGAAAGGTTAGGGGGGGGGGGGGGGGGGGGGGGGGGGGGAGCTAATGCTTCAGCCACAGAGTAGCCTCCTCACCGCGTTAACATTAAGCTGTTTGAAAAAGGATGAAATGTTGCCACGATGAAAAAAAAATAGAGCGACGGGCAGAAACACATTTGGTCGTTTGCGGCGGTCTCTAAATATTGACGACAGAATCCCCACTCCATCGTCTGCTGGACGACACGGCGGCAGGGCTTTGTAATGGCAGGCGTCGCGCTGCTAATGGCGGGCCCGTGGAATGGGCTTTTGATGGTATTTATTAACCGGTATCGTCATTACGCTCGGGCAATATCGCCGCACTGGCTCTGCGCATTAGCACGGTGACCTGATAGCACGCGCACACGGCAACGTGCACACACACACTTATGCACACACATATCCACACACACAAACACGCACACACACAGACACACACACGCAAATGAATTGATGATGGCAAAGATAATCTGTATGGTGCTCTCGTCCCAACCGTGAGTTATGGGGGCTGGAAATGGATTTGCACACAATGCATAAGTTTATGGGTGTGAAGTGATTAAGGCCGTGGATACAATCGACCTTTCTAGCTGCCAGTTCAGGCCTCAAGCAGCCCTGGTGGTCCCCTTTATAATGAACCTTACCCCCCTCCCACAGCTGGGGGGGGGGGTAAAGAGAGAGAGAGAGAGAGAGAGAGAGAGAGAGAGAGAGAGAGAGAGAGAGAGAGAGAGAAGAGAGAGAGAGAGAGAGAAAGAGAGAGAGAGAGAGAGAGAGAGAAAGAGAGAGAGAGAGAGAGACGGAGATAGAGAGAGAGAGAGAGAGAGAGAGAGAGAGAGAGAGAGAGAGAGAGAAAGAGAGAGAGAGAGAAAGAGAGAGAGAGAGAGAGAGAGAAAGAGAGAGAGAGAGAGAGAGAGAAAGAGAGAGAGAGAGAGAGACGGAGATAGAGAGAGAGAGAGAGAGAGAGAGAGAGAGAGAGAGAGAGAGAGAGAGAGAGAGAGAGAGAGAGAGAAAGAGAGAGACGGAGAGAGAGAGACAGAGAGAAAGAGAGAGAGAGAGGGGAGGGAAATAGAGAGTGCTAGTAGGATAGGTTAAGGTAGAAGGAAAGAGGTAAAGGAAGAGAGAGGGAAAGAGAGAGAGAGAGTAAGGGTGAGAGAAAGAAAGAGAGTCAGAGGGAAAATGGAGAGAGAAAAAGTGAGCGAGTGAGTGAGTGAGTGAGTGAGTGAGTGAGTGAGTGAGTGAGTGAGTGAGTGAGTGAGTGAGTGAGTGAGTGAGTGAGTGAGTGAGCGAGTGAGCGAGTGAGAGAGTGAGAGAGTGAGTGAGTGAGAGGTGAATAAAGGGGCAGCACCATGAAGTAACTCCAGCCTCTCGCGCCACAGAGCTAAGAGGCTACGTGTTGCTGGGACAGAGCTCTGCGGGCCCCCAGCGGCGGCAGAAGGCGGGGTCCTACCTTGGAAGCCCAGGCGGAAGCGGGCCCCCAGAGGCAGCAGCTCGGGCGTGTACTCGCTGTAGCCGCCCACGTAGAGCTGGGGGGGCAGGTTGAGAGCCTCCAGCGCCCCGCCACTGGAGCCGCTTCTGTTGCGCTGCCCGTCAACCTGAGAACACCATCAACCAGCATCAACCACCACCACCAACCACCAACCACCACCACCACCAACCACCACCACCACCACCAACCACCACCACCACCACCAACCACCAACACCACCATCACCACCAACCACCACCACCACCACCACCAACCACCACCATCAACCACCACCACCACCACCACCGCCACCAACCACCACCGCCACCACCATCAACCACCACCACCATCACCACCACCATCAACCACCACCACCATCACCACCACCCACCACCACCACCCACCACCACCATCCACCACCACCATCCACCACCACCACCAACCACCAACCACCACCACCACCACCATCAACCACCACCACCACCACCACCACCACCATCAACCACCACCACCAACCACCAACCACCACCACCACCACCACCACCACCACCAACCACCACCACCAACCACCAACCACCACCACCATCAACCACCACCACCAACCACCAACCACCACCACCATCAACCACCACCACCACCACCACCAACCACCACCACCACCACCACCATCAACCACCACCACCAACCACCAACCACCACCACCACGACCACCACCAACCACCACCACCACCACCACCACCAACCACCACCATCAACCAGCATCAACCACCACCACCAACCACCACCACCACCACCAACCACCAACCACCACCACCATCAACCACCACCAACCACCATCAACAACCATCGTCCATCACCATCATCCACCACAAACCACCACCACCACAATAACAACAGAAGTTACAACAATAGTTGCATTAGTTTGCATATAAAGCGATGCTTAAAGCAGGTGTTGTAACTTGTGAGTCCGAGAACACAATGCTATTCACACATGCTTAAAAAATATAGAATCGAGAACAGTCAGTCAGTCAGTCAGTCAGTCAGACAGACAGACAGACAGACAGACAGACAGACAGACAGACAGACAGACAGACAGACAGAGAGACTGACTGACTGACTGACTGACTGATACAGATGTAGTGTATATATCAGACAGACGGACGGAGGGATCACCTTGAGCCAGCCTGTTCTCCCAGACCGCCCGAACACCACGCTGTGAATGTGAAGCTGGCTGTTGAGTCGATCGCTGACGATAGCTCCCACTCCCGATCCCAGGTTGAACTTATGAACCACCCGGCCGTTCCGCAGTCCCAGCACCAAGAAATCATCCCCGTCATCGCCTTCGAGGAAACACAAGTTACACATTGAGGCCCTCATTAAGCTTTAATCCAAAGTGAACAACACTGAACACTAGATACCATTAGCCATCATCCTCATGGATATCTATGTGCTAGGCTGAACACTTTGGGGATCAAACAAAGCAGCACTCCTAGCCTGATATACTATCCTCCTACCCCTTAAACCTAAAGCACTGAACCTAGCCTGATACACTATCCACCTAACCCTTAAGTCCGATACACTATCCAGCTAACCCTTAAGTCCGATACACTATCCAGCCAACCCTTAAGTCTGATACACTATCCAGCTAACCCTTAGGTCTGATACACTATCCAGCTAACCCTTAGGTCTGATACACTATCCAGCTAACCCTTAAGTCTGATACACTATCCAGCTAACCCTTAAGTCTGATACACTATCCAGCTAACCCTTAAGTCTGATACACTATGCAGCTAACCCTTAGGTCTGATACACTATCCAGCTAACCCTTAAGTCCGATACACTATCCAGCTAACCCTTAAGTCTGATACACTATCCAGCTAACCCTTAGGTCTGATACACTATCCAGCTAACCCTTAAGTCCAATACACTATCCAGCTAACCCTTAAGTCTGATACACTATCCAGCTAACCCTTAGGTCTGATACACTATCCTCATACCCTTTAAGTCTGATACTTATATTTGTAGCCCAACATAACTCGCTTAAACCCAACTTATGTCGATACTGCGGTGAACAGAACCACGTCTCAGTGGGAAATTAAAACGGGGGGATGAACGCGGTCTTAATAATTTAAACCTGATTACATCTTATCAACTCTTGTCTGCTAAGGACTCTCATTAGATCAATGAGCATGTGGGTCGTTTATCTTCGGTACGTTGCACCATCAGCGCACGAGGCTTGTTAGCTCCCATGTCCTCACGTGCACTGTTTTAATCTTCCTGCGTGCCCGGCGACATGCGGCGCGGGGAACCAATCGCAGGCCGGCGCATGAATCAGGACCTCGCCGCTCTTCCTTCCATTCACTCCTGATTAAATATGTCAGTGACGAGGACCGGGCTGATGAAGGGGACAGATTGCAAAGCGCTGAGCGGGACGAAGGGCTGTGGACCATCTTCAACCCCATCATCAGCATCATCTTCATCATCATCAATGGGGGGGGAGGGGGGGATCTCCGGATCTCGACGGCTCCTTGGATGACGATTAGTGACGATTACGTCGAATCGCCGAGAGTGCTGTGAAGCTAGCTCTGTCCAGGAAACTCATTAACAATAATAGTTTGGATGGAGGGTCAACTAATGGCCATCCTCATTCTCCCACGCAGGAAGTCATCATTGCCGGTGTCTCAGCGAACGGCCACCGAGACGGCCTCGAGGGAAGCCCGGCTGATTACAACTTCTAAGAGGACTTAGGGCTTTACCGCACCTAACGACCGGAGTCCCTCGCAAACGGACCTTCCTTCCGGAAGTGGCTAATGCCGACGGGTTTCGTCGGTGCCCATGTGATGCCTCACAGAAAGGGGGACCTCTCAGTGTGTCGGTGCTTATGTTCCTCTGGTGTCTCACCGCGGCCCTTCTGCCCAGAGTACAGGACCAGGTTGTCCCTCATGGCCGAGGCGTTGTTGGCGAGGGTGAAGCGCAGCCGGATCTCGTAGAAGGCGCTGAGGCCCGGGACGGGGGAGTAGGCCAGGAAGGACGTGTGGCCCAGCGCGCCGCCGTCGCCGCCGAACCTGGGCCGGGTTATGTTGATGGCTGCGAGGAGAACAAAGCGTTTTGGTCAATCCGTGGCCAATCAAATCGACCGCCGCGGGTGCGGTCCGCCAATCGGACCACACAAACGGCGACACAAAGGAAACCCCGCAGAAAGACCAGGGGCTCACAGGGATACATTTGACGGGTAGAATCAAACACAGCAGATTACACCTGCGTTTGACAGCGCACTAATGGCGTTAGCGAGCACATACAGGGATAACAAGCTCTGCGCTACTTAACGACAACAGTAATGGCGTTTGGGATTCAGGGTTTGTGCGTTGTGTTTTTTTTTTCTTCTTTCTGGATAGATTGATGCAGTGTTGTGCGTGCACAGAGCTGTGAGGCTGCAGCATTGAGTCGTAGGTGCATTCCCACTCAATGGCTCGGTGCCCAGTAGCGCTAACGGTCACCAATAGATGGCGCTAGCGCCCCACGCTAGGGAACAGCCCAGAGCTGGTGCCATTCTGTTTTATGAATGCAATGAAAAGATGGCCTGCTTTTTCGAGTAGTCACCCCTGCATTCCCATTTTACTTTCATTAATAGCTCTTCAGAAAGAATTCTGGCACACATGCGCCTTCGTTACACCCCGCCATCCCCCCGCATTATATGCACTAGAATAGCTAAATCATTCTCAAAGATGATCAATTTACACCGGTGGGCTTATGCATTCAGACTGCATCGGTGATTCAATAATGTATTCCTTGTCTCTCGCCTCGGCCCACTCAAAACACCTGATTTTACACCAGAGACCCAATGTAAATCGACCCCCCCCCCCCCCCACACACACACACACCCCCACACCCACCCTACGCCTCCTTCCCCACTCCACCCAGTTCATGATATCACAGTGTGTCGTGTTTTTACAGGGCAATCAAATCTCGAAACGCATAATGGGGGATGGTCGTATCACCAACCCCACCGTAGATAGCTTGCATACATTTTTTGTCCCCCCTCCTTCCTCTTCCCTTAGCCCCGGGCTACAGCTAAGTGGGATCCAACACACCCCTCTGTGTGTCTGCGTGCTGCTCTGTTTGCCTGTTGAATTATTAATAAAGCTTAGATTCTTTTTTTCCACTCTTCTTCGTTTTTTCCTTCCTTCTTTTTTTCCTGCTGCTGCTGCTTCTCTTAATACCCAGACTGGTCAGTGACCGGTCACCTCCTTACAACCACCGGCTAGTCTGAGGCCGGGTATGTCGGAGCTCATCGGCTCGCGATGACGATCTCCCCTCGCCTCCGGGGTAACAAGTGGGCAGGCTTCTCCGCTGAGGCGGTAGCCTTGGCTGGCGAGAGGTCTCGCCCACCTGAGCGCACCGCCATGCCCCCACGCAGTGGGTTCAACGCCGACGCACACAAACACACCACACACACCGGCTGTACCGAAACGTACCGACGCACACAGACACACAACACAGACCGGCAGTACCGAAACGTACCGACGCACACAAACACACAACACACGCCGGCAGTGATTTATAGTGTTGAGACGTCGTGCGAGGGGGTCAACGGCGTTCTACCCCGGTCACCAAGGGGGGGGGGGGGGGGCATTTGCGTCAGGGTGTACGTGGTTCTGTGGTTGCACCGCGGGGTACGTGACGTGGTGGAATTAGGCCGGTTGAGAACACGCCGACACGTATTAACAAGACGTTGAGGATGATGAACGAAGCTAGGGCGAGAGACAGCGACGGCTCGTGTTTATTTCAAATGAAGAGTAGTAGCGTTGGCTCAAGGTCGCCTCGGACTTCGTGGGTTGGACGCTGGGAGACAACATGGACGAGTCCGTTTGGATGAGTGTTTCTACTTCACCATCGCCCAGCGCGTAGACGCTCCCAGACAGAGAGACTCAGCTCTCCAGCGAGCAGAACGCCAGAGGCACAGAACATGGCTTGATATGTTTGTGTTGAGTAAGGACAGGGAGAGCAGGGAAAAACAACAGCAACATAAGAAACCATTAAGGGCGTTCAGATGATTTTATGGCGTCCCCAACTGCCAGCTGAATGGATGCCGCTATGCAAAGCGCACCAACAGTTCAGTTTATTGAAGCAAATTAGAATTAAAGAACAATTTGAGATTAATGAACGCACAAGGCAACAGTTTCCGTTGCGATATGTCGCCGTTATTGTCGCGTGTTTGAGACCATTTGCCGCTCGTTTAATAGCCTCTTTGGTTTCTGTTCTTTTTTTTTTTAAGTAGGACATTGGGACCAAAGGGGGATGTAAAATATGGAAAAGAAAAAAGGAATTCTGGGTCACGTCTGGTGCTAAAGGGGAAGGAAGATTGAGGCAATTTCACAAGAAAATATGGATTCCATTTTTCAAATCAAGCTACCACCACAAGCAGTAAAAAAGAAAAAAAAATCTCATTTTCCCACCAGAGTGACACATCTGCAGAAAACATCTTCACGTTCAAATGCACCAAAGCTTGGTTAAGTTAAGGAGGCCTCGGCGCGGCAATCAATATTAACTCCGATCTTATCCGCCGTGATCGGGATCAGAAATGTGAATGTCAGCCAGGCCTTGTGTGACACTCGGAGATCAGAGTCTCCTCCACCAGGGCGTCTGGGGGAGTCTGTCTGGGGGATTTGTCGCATGGCCACATCCCCCACCCCCTACTCCCCCCTCCCCCACTCTGCATATCCCCCCCCCCACCCCCCCCCCCCCCACCACACACACACACACACACACACATCCTGCGTCACCACCCTGCTTTCCCGCTCTGTTGGCAGACACTACAGGGGACCATCTGAGGCACGGCGCCTCCAACCAGGGAGGTCTTTGACGTCGCCCGGTGGTCCCTACGGCCTGGCGGCAGGGACCCGTTCGTGTCGTTTGACCCGTCGCGCTTCAGAGACAAGGTTCTTTTGTTTCTTTCTCCAACGTGAATCTTTTAACCTAATCCATATTGAGTGCGACCGCGTTGATGCTGAGATCAAAGAGCCGCCGAGGGACGAGGACGCTGTGTTTTATGCCTCCGACAAAAGCACGGATTGAGCGGATTACCCAGAAGTCAATGCACCTCTGGCGTGATTTCCTGGAGGAGCTTCAAGCGGTTTCATTAACTGCTTTGAAGAACGGGGCCCTTCTTATCACGGCCATTAGGGCCGTGTCCTAACACCTTTTTGCATACATCCAAACCCTCGACGACAATCCATACACAGTATGGATACTCAGTCCTGCTTAAACGCCGTTGAGTGGTCGCCCCGGTGGTCGGCGGCGGCGGCGTGCGGCCCTACCTTCGTCGCACAGGAGGCCCCGTCTCCCGTAGGGACACAGGCACACAGCCCCCCCCTGGGGGGCCCGGGGGACGCAGGTGGCCCCGTGTCCGCAGGGGTCCCGCTGGCAGGCGCTGAACTGGCACAGCTCGCCGGTGAAGCGCGGCGGACACTTGCAGAACCAGTCCTCCGCGGCGCAGCTGAGAGACCGACCGGACAGACGGGAAGACGGGAGGGAGGGACGGACGGACGGACAAGACGGACAAGACAGACAGACGATACGGACAAGACAGAGGGATGGATGGACAGACAGACAGACAGACAATACGGACAAGACAGACGGATGGACGGACGGACGGACAAGACGGACAAGACAGACGGACAGACAGACAAGACGGACAAGGCAGACGGATGGACAGACAGACAGACAGTGAGACGGACGGACGACACAGACATGCAGATGGACAGACAGACAGACGTCGTTATTATAAAAGAAGCAATAGAGTAGGGGAACAAATTAGTTGACGTCACCGCACGTCGTATACAATTTACTCCCATTTGTGTTGCTTTTTGATAAATCAAATGTGGGCTGGCAGGGCCGTAGCAACCGTCAAAGGCAAAAAGGGACCGGATATCAACACAGAATAATGATAATTCAACAAAAGGACAAAACAGCTTCAGTGCATCGGCCTTGGAACAGCTCAAATACAGTTGACTGCTCTGACGTGCTGCAGAACGCAGGTGGCGAGAGTCTCCCCGCCCGAGCCGAACTCAAGGGGAGCCGTCGCCGAGGAGATCAAATGTATTCACGAGGCCGACATGAAAGACGTAGCGGGAGAAATAAAAATGAGAGAGAACCAAAAAATGCAGGAAAATAAACGCGCGCATCCATATGTGTCTGCTTTATCTCCCCTGGCGACGAGTGAAGGTTTGGTGCGCTCGCATTCAAAGGAACGTTCACTCTGGGATGGTCTGTGAAGCACCCAACCTTTTCCGACGGATGAAACCAGATGCAGAGAGCATTGGTGGGGATCTCAGAAACCATCCATTAGTAATGGACTCTGAGAAGCCTCACTGCAGGATGCATCCCGCTTCTCCAAAAAATCAACCGCCGTCTTGGAAATGAAATATTTACGCGCTGTCACTCGGGTTGAGGATCGTTAGTAATCACGACGAAGAGGTACAAAGATTCTCCGGGAACGCGGACGGTTCATATCTCTGTTGGTGTCTGTTGGTTCGTTAATGTGAACGATAAAGAGAAAAGTAAAAGGTTTGTTTAGGAGATAGAGAGAGACGCGCTTGATGTTGTTGCAGAGTCTACCTCTGGGTTGTCGAGTTCTAAAGATTAGTGTCTTCTAAAGAAGACACTAAAGAAGACCTTTCGATTTTTCTTCCATGACATTATATAAATAAATAAATACGTTAAGTTTTGTAAGTTGGGAAAAAACTGTAAGAACGAAGCGTGACACTGTTATGTAATGACAAATTTCATGTTTATAAACCCAGTGAATGCAAACCTACATGTTTATAGGTAGGTGGCACAGAGCAAGTATTTATAGCATGACGTTTTCCAAATGCCTTGTGCGGATGGCACACTCACATTGGCTAAATGATTGAGAGAGAGACTACATTTTCAATCTTATGAGTTACAGATAACATGATTAATAATTCACCGCTTATCTTGTGATTTCTCTGTCAGCTGGAACAATAAGCTGTGGAAGCCCATGCATCTTTCCACATGATCCCCTGTAAGTTATTAACGGACTGTGTTTCCCTCTGAAGTGAAAGTGTCCGTGGGGCTGGTGATGAGGTCTTTCTAATAAACACTGTCGGTGTTGTAGAAATGTTCTCAGGCCGCAGCCTCTTCAGTTTGCATCGGGGGAGAAAGAAGGACAAACTACTGCTTTATTCC
Source organism: Gadus chalcogrammus (assembly GCF_026213295.1). NCBI lineage: Eukaryota > Metazoa > Chordata > Actinopteri > Gadiformes > Gadidae > Gadus > Gadus chalcogrammus. The sequence continues at coordinate 2,894,477 of NC_079426.1, forward strand.
CAACATGTGAGATCACCATTTAGTCGACCATTACGGGCTCCCAAGGTCTCTCTGATGCCACGGGGCGCTGGGAGGTATGAATCGTGGCTTGCTTTATGGCCCAGTTGAATTGGATTACCATGCTATTAAAGTTAAAGTCCCTTTCCCGGCCCCACACACACGGCGCAACAAAACTCTCCTGATGAGGGGTTTGTTTTAGAGAGGAATGCTATTTTGTGTTTTTCCTACAGCAGCCTTACCCGAGCCACTGGTTTGGGTTTGAGTGTGTGGTTCGATTGGATCCTGGGCACAAATTGAAATTGTGTTTTGGGTCCCCAGATGAAAGAGTTTAGGAACCCCGGCTTTATAGGATACCGTAAAATAAAAGCTCTACACGTTAAATATAATTAATTTCTTAAACGCGCCAATTAATAATCGTATGCCCTGTTGTTGGTCCAACCGGTCAACCCAAAGGTTCAAAAGGAGTTGCATGTTTTTTGTATATATTTTCTCGTCGGTACGTTGGTCTCAGCCGAGGTGAAGGGCACACAAAGTGAATACCAAAACAGAACCTTCTATTCCCGACAGGGGAGCTAAACGTGGAACGCAGACTTCATTCACCTTCTCTGTCTGGCAGGTTATATAACAAACACATACGCACGCACACACACGAGCACAGCTCCAGCATTGACGTAACGCCAACTCCCTTGAGCGAATTATAATAAAATACAGTTTTATTAAATAAATGTTGCGGGAAAAGGGCGGTTAGTGTCTTCCCGTCTTCGCCTCAAGTCGCTGAGACAGAGCTAATGCGTATGTTTAGACTAGCACTCGTGTATGAAGCCTGACCTCCCCTCTCTCTCACGCTCCCTCTTTGTCCATACGGAACCACAGCCTCGCTTCTCCGTAACACACTTTAAGCGAGCGCTACATCCCGACGACTGTGTACACTACGTCAGGGTCGTGATCCCTATAACGTAGCCTCGGTTGCGTTCGTTCGACTCACATAGTCTGCCATTTCTAGCGCAGTTCTGCTCAGCGGAACAGTGTGTGTCGCCGAGGGCCGGAGTCCTGATTCAGGACCGTAGACACCTGAACAACGGCCTCTTCTCCCCGTCTGGGTCACAGAAGAGGCGCCGTGTTTGTGGGGCAGACGGTACACTAAATGTACCGCACTAATACTGAACATTCGATACTGGTTCTTGCACCGCATCTGTACACATACACAGATGTGGTGTGGCAAACGTCAATGCCCTACGAGTGTAAATAAAGGTTTGAAATTGAAATGAAATATATATATATATATATAGCTTTATATACCCTGATTTAATTGAATTGTAATTCGTTGTTTTGTCTATTTGATCAGTATTTATTATTATTATTATATTATCATTATTATTATTATCTATTAGTACTTTATTACACCTATTCCACTCTCTTGTAATTAATTATTGTGTGTTGATCATTTATTATCAATGTACCGTCGAAGGGGTTTCACTGCTAGGCGGAAAGGTTTGATTCTGTACGTGACGAATGCAACCTGACCTGGATCTGTGACAAACATCGCTTGGCGGACGGATAAATAGGAGAGAATTACCACTCCACACACTCAATGCAGGGAAATCTATGCTTTGAACGGGCTGTCTGAGAGGCCTTCAGTGAGCCTATGGACCTTCATGTTCTGTTTACACATGTGCGATTGTGTACGACCGACATGTTACAGGGCTGTGCCAATAGCGATGTTCAATGCATTAAACCAATCTTTATAAATGCAAGACCTTAACGCCATAGCTGCATGTTGTCACCAGATATGCAGTTCCTTTGATTGGCCTTGTTTCTTACATAATGCTGTAAAACATATATTGAAATCCATTTCTACAAGGGCTCTTTGTTAGAATGCCAAAAGATGGATTTTCTCGCTTAATAATATGCTTATTATTTTTAAGTGTGTCAAGGCAGAATGACAAACAGACACAAACACACGAGCGGTCAGACGGATCCTTTTTGATTAATCTTATCCTTCAGAAATCAAAGACGCATTGCAGCCAACAATGTAATGAGCAACATTCATAAGAATCCCTGTGTACTCTTCTGGGAAAACATGGAGTTGTTGTCTCATTTGAGTTTTGAAGTAAAAAAAATGTTATTTAAGAAATAAAAAAGATGTTTTCTAGAACCAAATATCTGAAAGTGCTCCATTAAATCAGCCACACACACAAGCCATATATAAAAAAAGAAATCTGAAAATAGTAATCTTTAGTAATTTCTTCCTGATATTTAAAATGGAGTTGTTGAGATTCTTTTTTTTTTTTGCGTCTCGTTGTGTTCTGGCCATGGGTCAGCAGCTCGGTGTACATCTGCAGTGAGCCCAAAAGATCCATCAACTACCCGTGGTTCTCCAGCATAGCAGCCGCTCAGCATGGCAGCAGTACCGGGCCTAGCTTCAGTCTTTCTCTGTGGTTGGCCAGCCCAGCCTTCATCTTGGTGAGAGGGTGTCTTCCCATTGTTCAGGCGGTAAGAGAGAAACGCTCCTCCACACGTTTAGGGAGTTTAATCGGCTAGGAAATCCGACGTTCCTGCTTTTGATAAACTAATGAGGACGTTTTATTTCAATGTAGCTCTTATCCACAGCCAGTTGGCTAATGAGGTCTGTTAATTGATTCTGTCTGGTTTGCTTTACTTATTTAATAATTTCTTTAGCTTTAGGCATATTTAATTACCTCAGGTGAAGAGTGAAGAGTACATACGTTTTTTCTAAACATTCCTAAAAAAGGGAAATTAATGGGAAGTAGTAAGGGACTTACCACTTCCCATCAATGTGTGTCTCTGACTCTGTTGAGTTATATGTTCTTTAATAGAGAAAATATAATACAATAATTTAATTTATTCTCACAATTAATGTTACTTACCTACTTGAATAAAATGGTTAAATGAATAGATAATAAATTAATCAATAACAAGTTATAGATAATCAACAAATTTGAATGCGCTTTTATCCTTGCCAACAAGACACAAGACCTGAGTTTTATCCGGAAATTAGTTTTGAATGTATTAACCTAATAATCGAACACGTTGCACCTTTACCAGACATTTTCATCCAAAGCCACTCACAGTGAATCTATTATTAAATCTTTTAGATAAAAGTCATTGAAGATTAGGTTGGTATTAATCATCTTGCTCAGGGATCTCTACGGCTAGACTGTGCACTCTGGGATTCAAACCCAAAACCTGTTGAACGGTACTCACACGACGACACCCTAGCCACTCAGCTATCATGGTTTTACGAATACCAATGAATCATTAATAGTATTACTGGTGAAACGTTGAGATAAAAAAACAAAAAGGCTGATACTAGGGGCTCACCCGACGCAGGTCCCCCCGTTACGACACGGCCGGTGCTGACAGGCGGGAGGGTCGCAGTTGTGGACGTTCCTCCCCAGCGTGGCCTCGCGGGGCAGGAACACGGGACGGGCGTTGACCCGGAGCTCTCTGACGCAGCCCACCAACGGCCGGACCCCTCTGGCCTGGTGGGGGGCCTGGTGGGGGGGCAGGCCCCCCAGGAACACGGGGCCCATGGCCGCCTGCCGACCGCACAAAGATAAAGGGGGGTCTTTAAGATGAGTACCGGGGATTTATCTTTTGATTCACGGTGTTTGATATGAATTCCAAAATGCGTCCCATGTGTTAGATGAGTACCGTTTCTACCCAGTTTTCAATGTAAAGGAAAACAGTTTTGTTTTGTTTTTGGACTTATGTATTTGTGAATCACTAAATAATGCAGTGAATCAAAAGATAATTCAAAGCACAAACAGGCTGGACTCATATCTTGAATCATGCTATGAGCCAAAACTTAAATTTCCAACCAAAATGTTGTACAAACTTTAAAAACTATCTGTCAAAGCATACCCCAGTTGTCACTGTCAATTTCACGATTATCTCCGTTTCATGATTTCATGAAACACCAACATTTCTGTCCTATTCTGAAATGCCTTTCAGCCTTTTAAGAAACTATACAAGGCCAACCACCTGGTTGTTTTGCAGCTTCTGACTATTATCCACCCTGAACTCATGAACTCAATGTGGCGGCGACAGAACACACACGCTACATCACAGCCTTACTGTGGGATACCCCCCCCCCCCATTCACAAGTTCCCATCCGAATTCAATCTTCGAGTCGATATACAGATATACAACACGGTCGTAGCCATTTATGTGATGTGATGTTTTAAAACAGAGGCGGAACAAAGTGCAATTGAGCTATTGATCGGGTATCAATTGCGAATGCGTGCCGTTACGATGACGTTACTCTACGCTATGAGATCGTCTATGGTATTGACCCAGTCATTACCACGTGCCGCTAGACAAACAGCATCACGCAGACTCACGCAGATAAGTAAGATAAAGAAGTTCAAATTAAATGTAGGAACGGTGCAATCGCTTTACAAGGACGTGAAAACCCAGGGAAGAATAGAAGCAAGATTTCCCTCAAGTTAATAATTAGCATTATTGTTAGCATAGTTATCGAGTCAGGGATGGGTTAGGGTTATTAAATAATGCATAAATGATACCCTCAAAAAAAACAATTATCACAAGATCGTACTTGTTCGTTTTGCATGCAGTCTAATCAATAGGATGACTTTGATTTGAGTCTAACATTTACCAGTGGGATTCTGTAGCCTTCCCACTGCTCTGGAGTAATTTCGCCCCCATCTGTGCACAGCCTTATTACGGCTTCGTTGCGGGCGTATGCATGGGCCTGACCTATTAGCTGCCATTCATTGTGAAACACATTGAAAAGTTGCCAGGAAAGGACTAAAAATAGTGAAAATTGCTAGGTATGGGAAACACAGTGGTACCATAAAAACCCTGGCAGACATTTACGAAATGGGCGTATTTAGATCCGTCCTTCCTGGGATAACTTAGAAATGACAGCACCGAGCATTGTCCCGGGAAAACACTTTGCTGAGTAGTAAGTCCCAGATTCCTGGATAGCAGTCTTTTGAGTTTTTTAGGTCATTCATTGAGGAAAGACATTTTCACATTTTCATTTGTGCACGATTAGAAGCTGAAACGTTACGTCTACAGGACGTTTATCTGTATTTTTCCTTAAATAACCCTCCTTTACTTCTAAATTAATTTGATGAGCAGGGGTAATTAGGCAGAATAAATACCCCGTGAACCGACTGCTTATTCTACCTTATGGACAATTTCACAACTGAGTCATAATCATCTGCCCCCTACCGCTGCGTTACAGAGAAGGACAAATCTCATTTGGCATTGATTTAAAAAAGGCCATCTCTTAGGAAGGTTTTATATAAATATATTTATATTTAATCCACACATTTGATATTTTTTTCGGAAACACTTAACAAAGGCCTAATCTATTAAACATTAATTACCGAATTACATGGATAAAAAATAATTAAAATAATTAATAGTTCATGCAGAAATTAGCGTTATTGTTAGCCTAGGGGTTATCGATAGAGTCAGGAATGGGTTAGGGTTATTAAATAATGCATAAATGATTACCTCAGTTACCATGAACACTATTGGTAAACATCAACACCACAAGTAAAGGATACTAGACTCTTTCATTAACTGAACTGTTAGTTAATGCTTAATACTGTATATTTTTTATATAATTATACGGTAAGGGACATTGTATCAACAACTCTTACACACACAATGCCTCACTGAGCTGTCTTCACTTTAGCTGACAAGGTGTTAATGGCTAATAACACATGTTTACATGTGAGATAACCACTCAGAATTGAGCCATTTATAGACTCGAGGGAGTCGTGAGGTGAATAATAATAGCGCTGTATAACAACAGAGAATAGGTGCAGTGGTGTTGATCAAATACTATACTGAAATGATAACGACTGAATGTAAATGAATTCATTCTCAGGAGCGGTGAGGGAAATATTCATAGCAACAGTAGATACAAAAAGACAATAAGTGCATTTGTGCCGTTGTCATACGGAATACAAGTGATGGGTACATTTACGATCAGTGGAAATTGAAGATTGACTGTCTCACGGGAGCATCGAATGAAATATTCATGGCAACCATGGAGAGTTACCATGGAGAACAATTAGTGCAGGGGTGCTGATGTAACACT
>NC_079426.1:2905576-2908076 GCF_026213295.1 Gadus chalcogrammus
GGAGCCATGATCATCGACGGAAGGCGCTCCACAGTCGACCGATACGATACGTCCGATGACATCATACTTTGGAGGGCCATTGATTGGTTTCAATGCACAAAGAAACCCTGAAGACGACGCAACGCAGTTGCGGCGCGTCTCTAAAGAAGGCCCTCTTAAGACGCTGTAAGGCTCTTACTAAGGCTCTAACTAAGGCACTCTAACTAAGACGCTGTAGCTAAAGCTCTTCGTAAGTCTCATCCTAAGTCTCTAAGTAAGACACTCTATTGCACTTACTAAGTCTCTAACGAAGGCACTATAATGAGGGCTCTTAGTAATGCTCCACCCGAGGCCCCAAGCAAGGCTAAATATGCTCCTGGAATGATAGCTGCTATTTGATGCATAATAGATGGCCTACCACTGGCGTTACGTAACGGAGGCAGAGACTGCAAACCCGAACCACATCCGCGTTGGACGCCTTTGAGGCACTGCATCATCCAAAAGGGCCTGAAGAAGAGGGGCTTGTTAACTTATCTCAATATAAACCTCCTTTCAAATACCGTTGAAACATGTATGGAACCAAGCGCGGCAAAACTGCACTCCTCATTTCTTTGGTGTTTGAAAACCCCCCCCCCCCCCCCCAAAAAAGTGAAAAGCTCCCGGTTTATTTTTATATTAGCTTCTTCTAACTTGACCTAGTTCATTCAGACCAATCCGACTGTAGAACAAGCTGCTTACACGAGGGGACGACGCGACTCATCCAATTACGCTCACTAACGGCGAAGGCTGCTAAATTAGCGATTAAATATTCACAATGCACATTGCGTGGCCCCCCCTTCCCGCTCGCCCCCCCCAGGGTGATTAGTGAGGCGCTGGAGTCAGAGGAGGTGAGAGAGCCAGCGCCTGAAGAATGGCACTGCCGTTGAAAGCAGGCTATTAGACTAACGGATCCCGCTGTACATCTCACAACATTTCAATCGGCCCTAAACTCGGACGATTGGTTGAAATCGGTCCAACGGGGGAATAATTATAGACGTCTGCAGGTGTCTTTGTAGTTATCTTCGTTTTGAGCATCACCGTATCGGAAACCGTTCTCTCTCGTTCTCTCTCGCTCCGGCTCTGTGTTCCGACGCATCTCTCCGAAGCCGCAAACGGAGTTCTCCCGGCTCGCCGTACGCTGCACTTTTCATCTTAACGACTAGAATAAGCCAGCGTGATCGGAGCTCCAGCCGCTCTGCAGCACTGCAGAAGGCATCGTGGTCCTAGGACGCCCGAGAGGTGCACGGCAGGCCTCAGCCGTTGCAGTGAGATGAAGGCGCTTCCTTCTCTCAGCTGCGTTCCTCTGAGATGAATTCAACCGATAACTGAAATTGGCGGTTCTCCTCAGGAGGCCTACAATATCAAAACCTTATTGCTATTACTGAGCCTCTATTACGTTTTGTTGCAATGTCTCCAATGATATCCTTATTGTAGAAATTGCCGTTCCCCCCTTCTTGTTGAATCTAATGTGGTACTTCAAACATTTTCAAAGGCCTGATGCGTTCTAATTGTTTTTTGGCTGTGGTAGTTTTTTGTCCTTGTTTGGAAATACTTCAAAATCTCGGACTGCTTTTTCCAAGACTTTCGACATTCTGCATCAAGGCTTTGACATTCTTAAAGGGGCACAAGTGATGCGTTAATGTGTATTACACAAGTCTAACTAATGATAAGAATAATCACTATTACCAAATTGGGATTCCAGTGGAACAATATAATAGCCCCCTTTACTGCTATAAAGGGGGACTTCATTATACAAACTGCCCTGTATAGCGATTTTGGCTATGCTACTTGCCTCACCCTTAATCAATCAGAATATATCACACTTTTTGGTAATGGGATTTTAATGATGCAATGATGCACACATTCCAAAAGTAACAAAGCAACCCAAGGAAGTCAGCAAACTCCAATTACTCTCTCTTGTTTATACAAACAACAATACATCAACAGTCTAATCAATGTTTCCCCCGACTCATTCATGTGCATTGCTCTTCGCACAGACAACCGCGTGGCCACCCCTCCACCATTTCAGCTGCGCGAGTTCCAACCCTTAAATCTACCTTACAATGTGCCCTATGGGGGCACATGGTTGAGCTAGTCTGCTGTAGTCAATTAAAGCACTCTTTCTAGTGTGTGACTAATGCTCTAAGAGAGAGAGAGAGAGAGAGAGAGAGAGAGAGAGAGAGAGAGAGAGAGAGAGAGAGAGAGAGAGAGAGAGAGAGAGAGGTGTTAAACCTGCTAAACATGATTAAGGTACCAGCACCACTAATAAGTCCATTAGCGGCTTAAAGACCTTCAAGTTGCTGCACGTTGAACGAAAATAAATTGCCAACGAATACACAAATTTCCTTTGACAAGCTTTCTGACAAGGTATATATTTTAGCCAGAGACCACGGGGGTGCGAGGTTAGACGAGGTGGTACTGCCCGTACAGAAACAACGTCCTATTCCTGGAGAGTTCACCCAGAATGGAATGAAGGCAGTGG
>NC_079426.1:2910576-2915478 GCF_026213295.1 Gadus chalcogrammus
TAACGCCAGAAAAAAAAGTTAACTTCCGGATCCAAATTCCACCACGAACAAAGACAAGGATGAGAAGGGCTTGGATGGTTAGGAGTGCGGGATAAAAGCCACCATGGTTTTACTTTTCCTTTCTTTCTCATGATCAAATCTATGAAGTGCTTTCATGGAGACGACAGATGAAATGAGTGGGGATGGACAGGGAACTTATCCGGGGGTAGATGAGGAATTCCGGGCGGGGGGGGGGGGGGGTTAGGATCTGGGGGCCGGGGGGACCCAATCAATTCTAATCACACGGCATCTGAAGGTGCTCATGAGTTCATGAGTGCATCTGTCTCTGGACTCTGTCCCGGTGGCTTGGAGGAGGTTTACTTTACATCCTGTGTAATGTGAGGGGATAGGAAGACAGCCAATGCTAATGCAGACAGCCTTAAGGTGGGTTCCCTGCAGATCAGTGTGGGTAGCTTGTACAGAATAAGGACATAATAAATGATATTGCAATTTGCTGATTGTTGAGGTGAATATTTTGTCCCTTCTGCAACGGAAGCTGTCAAAACCTTTGGTCTGACACGAGTCTGAAGTAACACAATAAAGGACAAAAGATTTTGGAAAGATAAGCCACAACGTTTTAGATTTAGATTTGGATTGGAAGTGTAAAGTGGCCGACAATTTCGGGTAAATATGAGAATTGTTTGATTGTATTCAACAGGCTTTTCTTGTACTTTATTCATGGTTTGAACCTGGGATATTTTGAGAACTTGCCACTTTTGAAAAACCAATCAATTGGTTTAATAATTTATGAGTGAAAAATATTTAGGGAATCTGTTCAAATGCAACCAAAAGGCGTTGCAGGGTCTGAAGTATTCGGTTATGAATTTAATCCAAAATAACTTTTTTGGAGCACATATTTGCATAAAATGTACAATGTTTTACGTCTTGTGTTTTTCAACCCACAAGCAAACTCCCACCTCAGTCAGCATTAAGCAGAAAAACGAAATTGACTTACTTTTTTAAACCTTAAACTCTACCTTTGTTTCATAAATTAGAAAGGACGTTGTTGAACTATCTCAACATCTCTGAGCTGCACTAAAAAAAATGTACAAATTGAACAATCATTTTTCTCTCATTCGGTTGTGCGGCATCTCAAGGTCATTTTCATATTTACTCCAATTTAGTTTTTTGTCCATGTGTCACTCTCCGCCTCACTTAAATAAACCCCTTCTAGATAAAAAAAGACACGGAAATGAAAAGTGTAACCGCGGTCGTTCCGTGAGCTGTTGAGTCGGCCAGAGGAGCCTACTCACTGTAGAGTACGGTTCCCTGGGTGGCCCGGGTCTTCAGTGTCAGATAAAGCCCCACGGCGCTGGCCCGGCCGGGGGCCAGGGGATCATCGCCGGGCCCCTGAGGCTGGAGGAATGAAGCGAGGGGCTCCAGCATTAGATAGGAGGTCCCCGTGAACGCTGGGATGTGAATAGGGGTGTCTGGAGGAGAGAAGGGGCACATTAGAGACATGCTATGGTGAGGGGCTGTTGACCTGAGGGAAATGATGCTGGGGAGAGCGACCATTTTGGGGGAGTTGGAATTGACCTCACTCCGCAATGAAAGCAAAAATATCTTTGTCTAATTAACACTATGACTTGTGATCGCTAAGGATCTGCTGAATAAAAAGACAGCGTATCAAGACATGTCACAACAAAGTTTCTAAAGTAAAAACCCAGACAGAAAGGCACACGCACAACAAATACATATTTTTTCTCTCTGGAGTAGAAGCAGTCGACAGTACCACAACCACTTGAAAGAAATCAAACCAGCGCAAGAAAGACTCCCCCCTTTATTCAAGCGATTGTTTCCGGCGGTGACAGTTGGCCTATGAGCGCAGTCAGCACGACGCTCTCTCCCTGTCAGGAATGCTCGGTGATTTCCCAACGGAGGACAGAAAAAAGGGAAGGAAGAAGGAAATAGAAAGGGGAATGACTTCAAGGAGAACGGGAGGAGAAGGGGGGAAGACACGCGGGTCATCAGCGTCCCCAGACAGTAATGACCTGTTGGCTTTTCTATTTGACACAAATACATCTTTTCACCAGGCGCTCAGCTCACGGTGGAAGGAGGAGGCTAATATAAGCAGCGAGGGAAAAACCTTAGCAACAACGTATGTCTGTGTCCCGGGAATACACTGTACGCTATTATGGATCGGAAGGAGCTGCAGTGAAATCGATGTGGCATAAACAAGTATTCACTATTGTTTGCAGTTGTAAGTGTATGCAGTTGAGTACGATACAAAAATAAAACGGAAAACAAGAATCTATACATTTGTTTAAATCGGGAGCTAAATGCAGTAGTTGGCTGCATCTAAATGCAGCAGTTTGCTGCATTTAGGTAAGGGTGAAGAGATCTTTGCATATGTGTAGGTGGTGACCAACATTGTCTGTGAAATACTTCACCAACAATAATGATATTATTCTCTTTTTTAAAACAGCGAAAGTATAGTTGAGCAAGAAAGTAAGGAACTTGCAAAACACATCATATTTTTGACATGTGTAGTTGGCCTCCCCTCTGCTACTTATGTTCCACACTGGCTCGAAAACAGAAATTGAACTCTAAAGTAAAGACATCGTAATTATTGGTTTGCTAGTTAACAAGTGAGTCTAGATGGGCATAATATAATCTGCCCAAACAAACACACAAAAGGCTTCCATCTCAGTCCTACATGAATGTATTTTGTCGTTCAAGGCACACAGACACATATATTTGTAAAGATCTCGAGTCTACAAGTTGTTTTCATCGTCTGGATCATAAAGTGAGTCATATAAACATTGATAACCATCGGCATAAGTGGCAGTGACGCAGACCAATACTAATTAGGAAGAATGAAGACAAAAGCTGGGCAGATCGTTGTTTTAGAGAAATAAAATAGCCAGGTAAGTCCTGTACAAAATGTGCATAGCTTATAATACGTTTGATTCTTCCAGCCGAGAAAAAATACTTCAAAGCTTTAGAAAATAACTAAAGAAGAGAACTAATGAGGCACAGAGTGAGGTCATCAATATACAGTCACAGTATGAATCATTTCCTGCCTCAGTGGCTTCCTGTCTCTAGCAAACCTTCCGATTTTGGAAGCCATTTGCTCCATAACTAATTTTCTTTGGGCGTTCATTTAGCTTCAAATTGGAAACTTTCACACCAAACATAATGTCTTAGATAAGGTCTCTGGCCCGATGCTTCTTGTTCCCCCGGAAAAAAAGGCAATACATGACAGCCGAGGCGTGCTTGAAATATGACCGGGGAGAACTAGCACCTTGATCTGGTTCAAATCCCTTTGGTCCTTTAGTTGGTGGTTTGATATGTGACGAGAAGCCAGCAACCCGTTAATTAACACAATAAGGCTCTTCCTTAGTTTCGACTATCCACATCAGCCACTTTTCAACTCCAGTCAGGGCTTCCATAATGCATCAGGTATGATGTGTGACTTATTAATCCAGTCACGTGTCATGCTGTTTGGTGTCATCACAGCGGCTACTCCCTGACCTTGGGCGGGCGGTCAAGTCGTTCCGATCAATCAATCGTCCATTACTTCCTCGTTATCTTCCAGGGACAACTCTGGCAGACATTTCCGAACCCTGCCGATGCTACTTTACGTGACCTCTCGAGAGTCGATATATTTACAATCCGTTTGACCATCATTGAAGCAACCCATGAGTTTCGTGATTTGAAATCAAGATCCGAAATGGACGGCCATGCATAAGACGTGAACTTCTCTCCCAGAAGTTAACTTCAACAAATAAACGTATACATCAGGTTCAGCAGGCTGAATTCTATCACAGCATTCGTTTTTAAAATCTGGAATGGCATGAAAGTGAGGGGGAACGTCTTCTTGTTGAAAGGTTCTGGGATTGAACCCAAACATCTACCTGTAGGCATCCATTAGCAAGATGACCTGTCTGCTGTTGGGACTTTTACCTAGACTCTCAGTAAAGTATCTTTAGATATGCGTCAAAGGTAGGGTGGTGTATAAATATCCCACCTCTTCCCTTAAGGCCTCCCTCTGAAGCCACTTCCCCAAAAGACATGACTAGCTCGCTAGCGTTAGCATACGGTCTGCCTAGCCTTCTGGAAGACTCCGCTCATGCGCGATGATGAGTGCATGGGCAGAGTGCGCGCAGGTAGGTAAGCCGTCCAAACATTTCATTCCTGCCACATTCAATTATTGGCCGCGTTTATTACAGGCCTGTGACGGCCACGAATACCCAATTTCTCTTTTCATTATCAAAGCATCGTATTTATTGATTGTTGTCTGGATGTAAAGAGAATTTGAGAAAACCTGACAAAAAAAATGCCTCAAAAATAAATTGCCTAGCCCTACCTTTAAGTAGATAGGTCTAAATCTGATAAGAAGACGTCGGCGAGCTCTGCTCGTCGTCTGTGAGATAGCATCTGTTTGATGTAGCTCAAAGTAGTTCAAGAAGGAATATTTCCCTTATAGTCATCAACTTAGGGCGAAACATAAATGACACCCTAAGATCTCCAAAAACATGTTTCATTGCTGCCCTGAAGGCGAATCGCAGGCAAACCTCCAGGAACAACAGTGAGCCACGATCAGACAGACGTGCATCTTCTGCCCTCGTGCACACGTTGCACATGGGAGGATCAGCGGATTTATGTCCAGCCTGAGCACATGTGTACACAGGCAATTAGTCACGGTGCCCCCCCCCCCCATGACACGCACATACATCATTAAAGGCGGGAGCACAGGGGTGACTCGCGTTATCCCGGCCCGTCCCGTCATGGCTGTCACCTTAATTGGACATCAGAGCGAACGGGACCCCTACGTCGTCACCCTAGGAAGGGGTGAGAGAGCGACGCTCAGCCCGGAGGATGGGGTTGGTTGTTATTTTTTGGGGGGGGGGGGGGGGGGGG
>NC_079426.1:2915578-2940578 GCF_026213295.1 Gadus chalcogrammus
GGAGACAAATATCCATTAAGTCCTTGCTGGAGCTGAACTGTTGGAGTTTCTTTATGTGCCTGCATTGAGATGATGGAGATGATGTTTAGTAAAAATAATTTTTCATTAACAGTCGTTTGACAGAAATGTAATTTACCGGGCACCGGAAAGTGAATGACATTAAAAACAGAGAAGGGACGGGTGAGAGTGACGGGGGGGGGGGGGGGGGGGGGGTGTGAGGGTGAGGGAGGGGGGGAGGGGGGGGGGGGGGTGAGGGTGAGGGAGGGGGGGAGGGGGGGTGATGCAGTTCGCCAAACAATGATTTGCTGACGGTCTCATCTGAAACAATGTGCTGATTTCACTGTACTATCACTCAAGGGAAGCACCTCCTAAATGATGGGTGAAGAAGAGAAAACAGAAGGTGACGAATCGTGTGCTTACTCTATGATTTATTTAAACAAGAGCATCCATTAATCATGTCCGAGTAATGACTTCTGGGCTTTCTTCAGAACATAGCTCCTCCTTTATGAGGTTACATAATAAAACGTTACACCGCATAACCGGGGCCTCGGAAAAGAAGGGTTAACTTACAAACCCAAATTAAGTCCCAAAAGCTAAACTGCTGTCTATGACCATTACTATAACGGTGAAAAATAGATGCCACTGTAACAGTAATGTAACAGTTGAATAATATTTTTTCCAGATTCTATGAGCTATTATGTAACATACAGAGATCAAAAGTAATGATGCAAATAATAATAAAAAATGTTCATTTTTTTTAGATACATACATAATGAAAAATGTAAATAATAACTCTTCTCCAATGCAATGAAGAAGAAGAATGATTCCAAGTTGATATTCATTTATTTCCTTCAGACCACTTAATCCTCTTCACAGGAGTCTGGAGACCATCCCAGGACATTATGGGCACACCAAGCAAGAAGGACATCCTGGCTAGGACAAGAATCCAATGTCGGGTCACACACACACACACACACACACACACACACAGACACAGGCACAGGCGCAGGCGCACACGCACACGCACACACACACACACACACACACGCAGATACACAGGCACACACACACACACACACACACATACAAATGCGCACGCAAACGCAGAAACATATGCACATGCCTGACACAGATCCACATAGTCACACACATACAGAGATACAAACACACACACACACAAACACACACTCACCCATAAAACGACACGAAATGACATGATCGTTTTGCAAAAAGGAACCTCTTCTTATCAACGAATGAACTAAAATAATGAATATTTTAGTTCAGCTATTGTGTCAATAATAATAACAAAAAAACATTTTATTGAATTATAAAATCCCTGCAAAAGAACTGCCTCGTGCATGTATAATTTCCTCTCTATAACCTGCTATTTCTCAGGAAAAAAAATGGTTGCGTTGGAAACGTCATTATGGCTTCATCACGTCAATAAAGGCACCTGGGCATTGCGCTCGAGCAATTTATTAGCCAGCTGCATCAGCGTCACGCACTCAAAATGAGATTTGGCATCCCATATGCTAAGAGCGCTAGCTTCCTGGATAGATGAAGCAAATAAGTGTGTGAATGTGTTTGATAAGCGCATTAAGTTGACACAGTGAGTTACAGTATCTCCGTGATGGGAAGAGATTTCGCCCATGGCACCGAAAATAGAATAACATGGTTTAATGTATTTGCAAAAAATCTCTTTGAGATAAATTATGGGGTGACAGGTAATTTGCCAGTAGACCAAAGAACATCAAACCATTTCAGACAAGCTCCTTCGTGCTCTCTCTCTCTCTCTCTCTCTCTCTCTCTCTCTCTCTCTCTCTCTCTCTCTCTCTCTCTCTCTCTCTCTCTCTCTCTCTCTCTCTCTCTCTCTCTCTCTCTCTCTCTCTCTCTCTCTCTCTCTCTCTCTCTCTCTCTCTCATCCGACACAATAACCACAACAACAACAACAACAATAACTTAGTGCACATGCATTTGTCTCTCTTTTTGCGCTCGTGAAAAGAGAAAAAATCGAGCAGTGATGCTGTTGTACACGACATGTTAGAGCTGAGCAAATATTTCGCATGAGTTCCAGTTGGTTTGCGCCGATCCAGAACATATATCCTCGCGGCCCCTACTCTCTTGGGAAACCCTGTTTCCTCAGACGAGCTTAGAGCAACGGAGAAAGTAATGACTTGTACTATTCTGTGCGTAGGCCTAATAATAAAAGCTGCATCGGTGGGAATTGGGCCATACGTGTCAGGCTCTGCTCTCCAGAGTAGCAATACCTCAGAGATTTCCCTCCTCTTTTTTCTACCGGGGAAGGATAAATTGATGATACAGTGGGGAAGACAAATGAAATTAATCTTCCCCCAACCTGACAGGAATCGGGTTTAGCGCTCACGCACGCACTCCAGCACGCACGGACACACACACACATACACACACAGAAAAACACTCAAAATATCCACACACACACACGCACACACGCACGGCGACAGAATCAACGGCTCTCCCACAGACCTGCAGACAAACACACAACCCGACAGACGCGCACCATAAAAATGCTCAATATCTGTCTCGATGGCAAAACAAGACAAATAGATTGAAGTCGTAACAACAATAGCGGTGCCCAGACTAAAGAGAGCAGTGGGCAGGGGCCCCAGAAGGTAACAGAGACGTTGATAACTTTTCATCTGATAAAAAAACAACAACATGTTGACGTGGATTTATCGGTGGCTAAATTCCCCCAACGGCGGCGGCGGCGGCGGCAGCGCAAGCCGCAGCGGCATCAGCGGCTGAATCTGGCCCGGCGCGGGGTGCTAATTAAAGGCAACCATCGATGTCAGAGGTGGCTCTCTATGGAGCCGTGGCCCCGTCACGATAAGCTTTGGACTGCTGCTATTGATCTCCGTGTCACCCAGGGGCCACGAGGGGAGGAGGAGGAGGAGGAGGAGAAGAGGGAGGGAGGGGAGGGGAGGCGAGGCGATCTACCTGAGTATCCAGGGAGACAGACACACTCGAAGCCCCCCGGCTTGTTGATACAGATGCCCTCGTGCAGGCAAGGTGAAGCCACACACTCGTCCACGTCCAGGTCACACAGCGTGCCGAAGTAGCCTCGGGGACACACACAGTCAAACCTATCCGGGGGAGAGAGAGAGAGAGAGAGGGAGGGAGGTTGGTTTTAACGTTTATATACTTAAATAAATGTCTGCATTTACATTATCTTCACCCAACAGGACCCTAAAGCAAGAGAGAGATTTGTATTTAATTTTTTTTGAATCAAGCAAATTGTTTTTATTAACATATTCTTGTTCCGACAAGAACCTACAGGGAGAGCAATTTGTTTGTATTTATTTTACAATTAAAACCCAATTGTTTTAATTAACCATATCTTGATCCACCATGAATGATAGAGAGAGAGCGAGAGCGAGAGCGAGAGAGAGAGAGAGAGAGAGAGAGAGAGAGAGAGAGAGAGTCTTTCAACAGTCCAACTAGAAGCGGTGCAATGCCTGTAAAAACAGAGCGGAGAGAGGTGTGGAATGAGATATGTTTTCAAGGCACGGTGCAAAGTGACAATTGCAGAGGTGTCGTCGTCATCCCCTTGAATTGTACATCTCACTTAAGGGGGGCCGACATGAATTATGAGACATAGACGTGTAAACAGGGAGCCTTCTGACGTGCTTGACATCAAATGAATTGTCTACGCTGCCTACTGGATCTCTATCACACTAAAGCAGCTTGTAAAAGCCTCCTGGGGATCAAATCTAGCCCTTCTTTTACAATTTGGACCCGTTCGTTTTCTCAACACGACTTGCTTTTATAGTAATGAAATTGATCTGATGCAATCTTTACTATCATCGACTCTGAGAGGAACACTCCTGTACAATTTGGTCCATGAGTTCATTTCGACGGTACAAGTTTTTGTAGCTTGTACCGTCTAGGTTACAGTCTCCCTAGTCTACCCCTCCAACCCCACAAAAGAGCAGGGAAACGTCCCATAAATGATCAAGCAGGAAACCTTTTGCATTCCACATACAGCCCCTACCAACGTCTATATCTCCTGTCCGCCACAACACAACACCTGCAAAAAGCAGGTGTGGAAAGTTTATGATCAAATAAATGAAATGATTGCTGTATTTGTTTGTTTCTTCGTTTTATGTATCTGATCATTTAAGCAGGCATTCATCATTCATTAATCAACGAAAATCTATTGATTGATAAATTAATTCATCATATAACACAGATCATTTGAAAGGATGTGTGCTACGCCTCGATTGCTTTTGCGATAACCTTTATCAATTTTAATATAAGAGCAAGGGTATTGTCAATTACATTTTGGACCACCGCAAATGTATAGGAAGAGACAATAAATATTTGAGTCAATCAGCTAACTCTGGAATCAAGCATTTTGTTGTGCAAACAAATTTTGTTATATTTAATTTTTTAGTTTTTATTTTGCCCTACAGCAATAAGTTAGGCCACATTCGCCAGCTGCTGCTTGCGAAATTGTTGTTAGAAATATTTTATTACATAATTTAATCACACTAACTTGGTGATCGCACTGTATCACAGAAAACACTTTCGTTATCCTCATTCAAAAGCTGTGTATTGATTTCTCTGATAGTTGTTATTTGACGTTTTATTCATTTCATTTTTTAATAAAAGCATTATGAATTATTATATAATTCAAACGGATGAAATCAAAGTTTTTCTGGCATACAAAAAAGAAAATCAAAACAACACAAGAAACATATGAAAAAAGCTACTTCACAGTGTTCGAATCACGCAATTTAATCAAAAAAAAACAAATTGACCTAAAATACTGGTGCGGATCCTAGCCACGACTTTTAATCCTCATCGCGTGGCATGGCATGCATAGCCATCCCGCTAGGCTAGCCTCCCCTGGAACCAGGCTTACCGAGGGGAAGGGGATCAGCCTCCGCGCGGTTCTACCCAGGGCTCAGTTGCACGCCGCGGCAGTGGTGGCCCGTGGCTCACCGCGACAGGGAAGGCTAACGCTGGGGAGGTGCAGGGAGACTAGGTAGTCAGGAGAGAGGGGAGAGGGGGGGGGGGGGGGTTCAAACACACCTGATGTGAACTCCAAGGACCCTACAACGAGAGGAGCGCTCCGAGAAGGTTTCGGGGTCGCATGGGAGCGGAGTCATGACGGGAGACAAACTGGAGACGAAACCATTTAGGACTTAAATTGGCCCTGGGAGTTCCCTACCCATCTGTCCGGCTAAGCCAAGGGGGCCCCCGGGCCCCCATTAAGCACAGCAGAGAGAGGCTCCACTGGAGTGCGCCCAATCTAGATACATGATGTGTTCCTGCTGCTCTCGCACGCTCTCTCTCTCTCTCTCTCTCTCCCTCTCCTCTCTCCCTCTCTCGGTCTCCCTATCCCTCCTCCTCCTGTCTTTGGTTATCGCAGCTTATATGTGTCAGGAATAAATAGAGGCTTGTTGTATTATCTGGAACACACGCACCAGAAGAGCGTCACCACTCTTGGGAGGGGGGGGGGGTGCCTGTCCCTCAAAGTGTTTGCCTTTTGATTCCAGCCACAGCAACGCCTTCGTTTTACAGTTGGGCCTAATGACGGGTAGTAGTGTCGTTTGTAGATACCGTTGTATTTATCTCTCTCTTTCTCTGTGTAGACTACACACACACACAAACACACACATACAGACACACACACACCCACACCCAGACACACACACATCCCACATCTATATATATATATATATATATATATATATATAAATATATATATATATATATATATATATATATATATATATATATATATATATATATATATATATATATATATATATATATATGTGTGTGTGTGTATTGCACGGTGCATTGTAATGTATTGTATTGTACGCATTCCATTTTATAGATCTATATACATACCAAAATACATGGAGACGTCAACTCGTCAACTTCTTAATAACTGTGTTCACACCAACCTGTTGACGAGGTTTCGGCAGACGCCAGCGTTATGGCAGGGGTTCGACGCGCACTCATTGACGTCTTGCTCACAGCGAAGGCCCGAGAAGCCGCTCGTACAGTCACAGCTGAGGGAGGAGAATGGGGGAATCGTTACCATTGACGTTTCCTCCCGCATGCAAAATGAAAAATCCATTAGCTTCCTATTGGCACAGGAACAGAGAGGGGAAAAGATAAAAAAACAGATCAATAGGAATTGAATGACATTAATTACACATCAGATTTGTATTGATCTCACCTGGAGGGAAGCGGGCCAGATTCTAATTGTTTGAATAAACCCCACGCTATAATAGGGAGTCTGCAGCATTACGAGACTAATTAAGTTCCCTTTTTAAAGACTGTTCATAATTTGACCTTAATATCACACCAAGGCAGTGTTATAGAGTGCACAGATAATTCAACATCCCCGCATAAAACATGGGCACATGAAGGTATTAACCTATGTATAATACGCACAAAAGAATTACGAACAGTTTATTTTATATAATTCACTCATTTAGCAGGTGCTTTTAATCCAAAGTGATTAACAGTGGATTTGGATACATGCCATTAAGGAGTGGTTAGAGGTTAGTGGGGCTAGCAACTAATTCATAACTTTTGAATAGCGAACATGTAAAACAGGGCCCAGGTGATTATGTGGTGTTGTGACTCCACAGAGCGAGCAGGGTCGGTGATCGGTGGCGTGGCGCCGTGACCTGTAGCCGTTGACCCCGTCCACACAGCGGGCCTGGTTCCGGCACGGCGCGGCCCGGCACTCGTCTGTGTCCGTCTCACACCGGAGCCCCTCGTACCCTGGGTGGCAAAACACGAATGGAGACGGTTACGGATCAGTGACCCCCAAACCCCCCCCCCCCCCGCACTCCGAACGCCATCGCCACGCCTACCGCGGCCGGAGAACGCCCGAGAGCCAGCCGCCGTGATAACAGCGAACCCCGGGAGAACGGGGGGGTTTAATGGAACCAGCCAGACCCCCGTGGCACATCTCATCCCCCCCGCCCTCCTCTCTGCCCCCCCCCCCCCCCCCACCCCCCCACCCCCCCACCACGCTCTCAGCACTCAACTGTTTTCCCTCCGAGAGGATGGAAGTCTAATAATACTTTACTGCCACACAGATTCGTCTGGTGCACGGCTGGAAGAGGGCTGGGGAGGGTGTGTGTGTGTGTGTGTGTGTGTGTGTGTGTGTGTGTGTGTGTGTGTGTGTGCGCGCGCGTGTGTGTGTATGCGTGTGTGTGTGTGCGTACGTGTGAGTGCATATCTGTGTGTGAGTGTGTGAGTATGCGTGTGTGTGCATGTCTGCGTCTGAGTGTGCACGCCTGCCTGTGTGTGTGTGTGTGTGTGTGTGTGTGTGTGTGTGTGTGTGTGTGTGTGTGTGTGTGTGTGTGTGTGTGTGTGTGTGTGCGTGCCTGTGTACGCGAGCGTGTGCACGTGCACGTGCGCCCAAGAGGTGACAGGAGGAGGGGGGGGGGTATGTGTTTAAGTGAGGGGGGAGTGGTGAGGGGCATCTTGTTAAGTTAGGGTAAGAAGGAGCAGCTTAGCCGGAGAGCTTCTTTGCCCTTGTTCGTTAGAGGGAGGTTAGGGGCGGCGGGATGGCTAAGTAGATCAGCGCGGGCGCTTTGGGTTGCAGGCAGCCTGGGAGCGTGTCATGTGGAGGCTGCCGCTGCCGGGTTTGTTTCCCCTCTGGTGGTGGATCGCTGTGCGGATGACTAGCCTTTTACGGCCTGATCCATAAGCTGCTCTCGCTCACTGCCTGGCGGGCAGACGGTGAGCCCAATGAATGTGACGCATCAATGTCACTGGGAAGTCGTGTCGGTGGGGGAAAGAGCGAAAAATCCCAAGTGAATGTTTGTCAACTTGTCTTATCGGGGTGTTTTGAATTAACGCCGCCGTTCTCGACAAACGCAATCCTTCGAATTTGTCAGGATGTTTCAGAGCAATTTCAAGGTAAGCTACTACTGTTGAACCGTACTTACAAATTGTTTTTGTTACAAGCGGACCAAGTATTCCACGTAACCAAAAACACATTTAAAGGATTTGGCAGGGTTGTTAAGAGACCACGGGATAATTGTTGGCATTGTCGATGAACAAATGGATAACAGCCATGAATTTGGTACCTTGGTTTGTCTAACACAAGTAAGTGCATACAAACTACCATGGCTAGGTCGTTTTCTCAAATAGTTCCCACAAACCAACAAATCGACATGTTTATATTCTGTGTTTACACGGCACTGCGTATATTCAGACTTACAGGCCGAGGTGCCCGGTTGGAATTATGTGTGAAGATAGTGGCTGCATTTAAGTATTGAATTCTGAGTGCAGGGCAGCATTTCCATAAGTAGTGAGGGGAGTTGTAAGAGGGGGTGTTTTCAAACTGATTGGAATGTAGCATTCTGTGTTAACCCACACCACTGTGGAAGCTCACAGACTCAGACAGAGATTGAGAGACAACCAGTAAGAATTCTAGAATTGTTTACAATAGTTTTTTCTGGCCAAGTAATTTCATTGGACGAGAGGCATTCAATGAGTGCTAATATAGCGCATAACAGCACTGGGACTATACATGTATCACTCGACTCTACAGGTGTTCCTAATAACCATTAATTAGCCTACATTAACGAGCGACAGCTGGTTACTCATCAGAATTACACATGCCACCAGAGCGACTGTCAGCAGACTATTATTGCACTGGTTGCATAATAAATGGCGACATGCCGATAAATGTACATGATACAAAGTAGCCAGGCTGCGTTGCCATGTAGACCAAGTACACCAAGTAGCAAACTAGTGGGCAGGGAAATGTTTGTGCGTTGCTTGGCAACAGTCCAGTCCCGGTCAAGTTGCGTAACGATTTGTGTTGGCGAGGCCAAATCGATGATAAAGTCAACCAACAAATCCCAACTGTTAACCCTCGCTTATTACCGTTAACTACTGAATAAAGAACTGCAACAGCGATTACACACTGAAAGTTGTGCTGCTATACCGAGAATCAGTGTGGCTGTGATAAATGTAATTAAGCGTCTGTGGTGACTTTGCCGCCATGCATTCAAATCCGCAACGGCGACAGTTAGTGACGCGTTTTCCATCCAGATAGAGCGACGACAGAGCTAAAACAACAGGCCCGCTCTTCATATCCCTACCGTGTGTGGTTTTTTTCCCACCGCCATAATCGCCCGCCGGACAAAGAACCACTGAGACTACTTTGAGATTTATTTTGCTTATGTTTTAAAGATGATCACATATTGCCATCATTAAACAAGATGTCTGCGTACCAACCGGTCCACCCCCTCCTCAAGTGACAGAAAAAAGAGAATGTTATGGACAAAGGCGAGATTATGACTCCGACAAATCTCTCGCCCCGTCTCGTCGCGTCGCGGGAGTGTGGGGGGGGGGGAACACAGGCGGGCGGTTCCCAGGCGCAACGGAGGACGCCGCGGAGAGCGCGCGGTGAGATATGGTGCGGCGCCGTCTCTGCCCGGGCCGAGCTGTCACTCACGGAAACTGCGGGCGCCCCTCCGGGACGACTTTGAACGCGGCGGTGGCGTAATGCATCTTCTGCCACTAAGCAGTGACTTGAGGCTGCCGCGTGACGGAGTACAGAGGGAGGGATACCCAGGGCGCACGCACCCGCACGCCCACTCCATCATCCGGGGGAGGCCGTGTGATCACTGCTCCTGACGCGCAGTCTCTCCCGGGGAACGGAGCAGGAGGAGCAGTGATGGTGGTGGAGGTGGTGGTGGTGGTGGTGGTGGTGGTGGTGGTGGTGGTGGTGGTGGAGGTGGTGGAGATGGTGGTGGTGGAGGTGGTGGTGGTGGTGGAGGTGGTGGTGGTGGTGGAGGTGGTGGTGGTGGTGGTGGTGGTGGTGGAGGTGGTGGTGGAGGTGGTAGTGGTGGTGATGGTGGTGGAGGTGGTGGTGAAGGTGGTGGGGTTGGAGTTGGTGGGGGTGGAGGTCGTGGTGGATTTGGTGGAGGTGGTGGGGGTGGAGGTCGTGGTGGATTTGGTGGAGGTGGTGGTGGTGGTTGGGGTGGGTGGAGTTGGTGGGGGTGGAGGTGGTGGTGCTGGAGTTGATGGAGGTGTTCGCGGTTGTGATAGGGCCAATCCCTGTTGGTGAGTTCTGAGCTCAATTTGATTGACGTTTCAATCAGAAAAAAACGTGAGCGATTGTCCTTTGTTTTGAGAGTGAGGAGTTGGCTTTTTTTTCGATGGGCGCGTTTGTGTCCCGAGAGCGAGGTCCTCTGTCGTGACAGGGGAAGCTGTCGTTCAACAAACGCACGCAGAAAAAACCCAAACACATTAATGATAACAGACTGCACCATGCAGCAGCACACTATGATGTCACACTTATGGACGCAGTTGTAACCTTTAACCCTGGACGTTTCAACGTTTCCGAAAGCGATGTTCGAAGAAATCAGTTATTCTTGAAAAGACTACCACATAAAAATCACCACCAGCATTCACATGAAAAACCGTCTCAGATGGCGAGAGGAGAAGAAAACACACACACAGCCCGGAGCACCGAGTTGTTACATGTGCGAGACAGCAGGGGAAGGTACTGCGGAGGTGGCGAGGTGAATAAATACCCCGGCATTGAACACACGGCAAAACACCGTTCTGCCGCTGCTTAGCTCTGATTGACGAGCGGCGTGCAACAGCTGCGAGAGAGCGGTGATTTCTGTGTGTCTGTGTGACACGGGCGGCGGTCGCACGTGGGAAGATATCGCACTATTACGTGACAGTAAAAGATACTTGGCTCAGACAGCGCCTGCAGCTGCCCCAACCGCTAGCCACCGCCGGTTTAAAACCTGCGCTTGACTCACCTGCCACAGCTCCTGCCTGGACCTGCGCTGAGCTCTCATTTGTCAGTGTGTGTGTGTGTGTGTGTGTGTGTGTGTGTGTGTGTGTGTGTGTGTGTGTGTGTGTGTGTGTGTGTGTGTGTGTGTGTGTGTGTGTGTGTGTGTGTGTGTGTGTGTGTGTGTGTGTGTGTGTGTGTGCGCGCGCGCGTGCGTGCGTGTGTGTGTGTGTGTGTGTGTGTCTGTGTGTGCGCGTACAGGTGGCACGGTAACAGGTGGAACATCAAATTAAAAAAACTAAACCATCAGACACCTGTTATGTGTCTGGCTACAAGTTGCTGTCTTCACATGTATTTTTATTTTTGTCGTTACAATTGTAAATGTCGCAGAAACGATTTTCTTTCAGTTGTATTCAATTTGTTATATTAGTCATCGGTTATAACTCTGATATGTAAGTATGACACACAGAGCGTGGCTATTTCTGAGTCTGAGTACGTTGCATGATGATGAATGCATGATAATGTACTATCATGCACACATATAATACCCATCTCAGAGCAGCATAGCCCAGGCTCCTGCCAACACGTTGCTTTGACACCTCCAGTAAAGCCATCTCCTCTCTTTCCCTCTCCCGCTGTCAGCGAGACAGAATGAAGATCTATTCGGACACCTCTGTCGTCTTCAGCCTGATCCAGAGTGTCCTAAATGTGCTCCGGACTGTTGCCGCAGCATTGCTAGTATCACCCAGATCCACAGCTCTGCTCTTTCCTTCCACTAACAGCCTCGCCGTGTCCCGGCTCACCTTGACCGAGCGTACATCCTCTATGTCAGGGCTTCCCAAAGCTTCTCCTGCCGTGCACGTCGGGACCCTACCAGCACCGAATGTTTAACGGCGTGAAATAAGCTCTACATTCCAATCACCGTGTCGAGGACGGGGGATCATCCATCTATCCTCCTTCATGATTGCAGCATTCCCCTTTCAGTCTTCAAACATAAAGTGTAACCAAATGAAACACATGAAGCCAAGGCATGTAGGTTTGCATACATTTCAGAAATAATATCTACATCCTCTAATCCACTTCGTTCCTGTTCTCTGTTCTCAAGGAATTCTTGTTAGAGAGAGACCTATATGCCTATAGGAATGGAGACAGGCATATAACAGGACACCTATATATGCCTACTGTAATTATGGAGACAGGCATACAATTGGGCACCTATATGTCACAGCTCCAGTGGGTCCTTCCATCTTTAGGATCCAAAGCACCACAACTTATTATTCTCTATCATACTTAGTCGATTAGCAGACGCTTGGACCAAAAGAGAGTGGTCATCAGGGTAGGTGTGTTGCTCATGTCTGCCAAAATGTAGGCTAGAGACTGTGGAGAGGAATTCCAGGACAAAAAGTCAGCAAAAGCAAATGTTTTTCATTCGGTGTCACCGGAAAAAGGCTTAAGTGTGAGCCTGGGCTGACCCGACGATGTTGACACTAACACGCTGAATGCTTTAGCCGTATATACTACAAGAGAGCTGGCTCGACCAACATCTGTGAAACACCATTTATCTCACACACATCGTTGGTACACGGGCATGCGACTCTCCCGAGGCAAGTAGTCGTAGACCAGAATCGTCCAAAGGCCAGTTCACAACCTCCATTCTGCTTTCGCTGTTAGATTTGCTCAGCCGAAGCGCGTCTGTTCAATGGTCTCCCGGACCAATTCAAGCCTTCATAGAATCAGAGTCCTCGAAAAAGAATTCAGAAAAGGCTTTTCAGCTGTTGCTCTTTTCTCAGTATATCCACATTGATTATATCATCACGAATTACACACTGAATTTTCATTCAGTTAGTTATTCGTGCATACTGATATAAATATACAACATGTATACTATTACTTTGATCATCATGACTACTATTAGTATAGTACAAGTAGTATATTTACCCAATTGCCCCGCTATGGAGGTTTGTATGTCCAAAGTAGTAGCTATAGTAGTAGTAGCAGTACATAGTCTACTGTACTGGTGTGAAGAACCACCAGTGCACCAGGTGCCACCAGAGGTCATTCTGCCGTACATACCCCCCGCCCCTGCGTATGGAGAACCACGTCGGCTGACCCCCACACACACGCCTCTAGCCCCCGCATAACTAGTGTGTGGATATAGACATCACGCATATCCATGTGTTTGACGGCGAGTCGGGAGGTCGTGGGTTCCGAGCCCAGACGTCAGGAGTCGGCCTGCGTCGGCTTCAATGAGCGGGAGAGAGCCAGAACTCCGATTCCGCTCCTGATGGAATTTGTGTTTAAGATTCAGTGTAAGTCGCGGTGGTTAAAGTGTCTGCCTGAGGGTTGCTGCCGGTGAGATTTGAGAGCTGGGAGGAGACAGAGAGCAGGAAAGAGCAGAAGAGACTGCGATTTAAAAAATAAACAAGCCTAGAATTGCCAATGCCCTTTCTGCGCCCTCCTACCCTTTGCTTTATCCGGTGTTGACATGGCGACGGCAATTCTAACAAATTACTCTCGGATTACAGCAATTAGAGACATAAATGACCGACGGCCACTTTAACGCCTTAATATAAATTCTCAATTCTCCTACACTACTCATACATACACATACAACACATTAAACTATCGGATGCACACGGGATATCTTTAATTTACTGTGCAGCCGTTCACTGTGTTTGCTCATCCTCTGTGTATCGACTCATTGTAGAAGTGCCAATGCCGGGACGTATCAGTGATTAAAAACGTATTATTTGTTAATTGGTTTGTTACGCACCATCATCTGTGGCTAATAACGCATGTAACAACGCATGACCGAGTGCATCCCGACGGTGCCATCGCTCTGCGTTCCGGCAAACATGACAAATGGCTTCCTTATCATGAAACGGTTAATTAGATCAGGAGTGGATTAGAAGTAAAAGCAATGGGGAAAGTAAATACATTTACCAAATATCAAAGCACTCAACGAACAGCGCTCGTCTTAAAGTATGATGCCATGCAGGCAAACAGCGGTGACCGTTGATTTGGTAACAGAACGCGGCAGAGCAGATAAACTGCCTAATTATAAAACCGAATTACAATCCCGAGATCTTGTCCAGAAGAACCCGGCTCCATCTGCCTTCTTCCCGAAATAGCCTCGTCAAACAAAGCGGGAACGCCTTACACGGGGAGATGCAGCGCCACTGAAACTCATGTCAAATGACGTGCCGCAGATGCCACTGGTCATACGTGTTGCAGTAAATGATCGCCGTTATTTATTTAGCGCTGTTTATTTTCGGTTGATCACCGCGGGCAACGTTCCGAGAATTATTAATAAAATACATGTTTAGCCTCAAGACTCCCCAACGTCTTTATTAGGATACTTGTACTACTTATACTACTTGTTTTGACTGTTTTACTGCATTTGACATTCGGAAATCCACATTTCGACTCACAGACCCGTAGGGGAACACACAAGACGTGCTTATGACCCCGGGTGTTAAAGATTGCATCTTCGTGGTCGTATTTCTCTAAACGTTTCAGCCAAAATAGTTAAATAACGGTGTGCATAATGCATCATGCTAAGGATATAAATACCCATAAAACGGAAACAAACGAGGTGGTGTCTCACATGTGGGTCACCAGCTGTTTGTTTTCCTACTCTGGCGGTTGTAGGACAATAGCCCCCCCCCTGACCCCTCACCAGGAGGGGGTCAGGGGGTTTTTATACGCTGCCTATCGCACCAGGCTTACAGCTTAATATTACAGATAGGAAATACTTGATACATAAAGTACAAACTAAACCCTTGTAAATTGTCCAAATCACTTTTTTGGTCCATAATATTAGCTGACATATTTATATTGATATATATCTTTTAACAGAAAAAACAGTTTGAATTCCGTGGTATTATTATTAATCAAACTGAGTGATCATTATTACTATGAATAATCTCAATATCGGTCAAAACATGAACTGATTAACATTATTGGATTAGACAATTACCAAAAAATTTGAATGTTCTCCAAATCCATTTCGAGTCTGGTATAATACTATGCAGTCTTTCTCGCTTAAAGTTTAAATGTGCAGGCAGACACACGCAAAACCGAGAACATTATAAAGTTGACAGATGACGTAAATAATGTCCGTGGTAATGTTTGCTCCGCGTCGGCCAAGTTCACATGCGAGTGGGCGGACTTTCATTTGGCAGGGATGCGTTGCCAGATTTGGAAGACTTTACCGACAAACTCCAAATGAATGAGGTTATACCATTCAAAGGCGTTACTCGTCAACAGTGAACCAACTGTGAAAACACTGCAGCGGGTTAGTAAAAACTAAAACCAAAACGCAAAGGAAAGAAATTCCCTCTGGGCTGTGGGGGAATAAAAGCAAGGTTTTGTAAAACAATGTATGCTAAACAGTGAGCTGTTAAAAACAAGCTAAAGAACACGGCGGCGTTCAGCGGTGGTGGACAGAGGTAAGGCCGCGCTGTAATGACTCTGTTTGTCGAGCCCCGGCGACGAATCCAGCTCCGATCCGCCGTGCATAATAATCGCACGGTGAGTCACAACACTTGTGTGAAGAGAAGCCGTGCCGGCCCACGCTCGGCTCTCCACTCTAATGCATGCAGCAGGCGTCTGCTGTGCCATTCCTCGCCGTCTCTCCCTCTATCTCCCTCTCTCGCGGAAAAAACCTCCGTAGCTCACCCTCTATTTATATCAGCTCGGCGGCGTCTCATCTCCGCGCAGATAGCAGCATTAGCTAAAAGCAGAACGCTGTGGTGTGTTTACTCGATTAATAATGGGAAGCCTGCGATGTGTCTTAACATGCTAAGATGCAAAGTAGCCACTTTTTTTTCTTTATTGAGCTATAAAGTGATCAATGTGGGAGACAGGGATGAGTAAACAATCTTCCTCTTGGCTTGTTGACTACACTGAGACTACGTTCTGCCTTTGAAATGGAGAATTGTGGGGGCGTGACACTTTTTCACAAACTATTGGCTTCGATTTTAATGTATGAAAGGATGTGTGTGTGTGTGTGTGTGTTGTGTATGTGTGTGTGCATGAGTGTGTGCACATGTGTATGTGTGTTTGTGTGTATGTGTGTTGGCGTGTGTGTGTATGAGCATGTGCACATGTGTGTGTGCATGTGTGTCTGTCAGTGTCTGATTTTGTGTGTGTGCGTGTATGTGTGTGTGTGCGTGTCTGTGTGTGAGTGAGTGTGTGCACGCATATACGCGTGTGTGTGCATGTGTGTGCGTGTTGCATGAGCGTGTGCGTGTGTGTGTGCATGTTTGTGTGTATGTCAGTGTGTGATTCTGTGTGTGTGTGTGTGTGTGTGTGTGTGTGTGTGTGTGTGTGTGTGTGTGTGTGTGTGTGTGTGTGTGTGTGTGTGTGTGTGTGTGTGTGTGTGTGTGTGTGTGAGTGAGCGTGTGCCCGCACATACCAGTATGTGTGAGGTACGTGTGCGTGTGTGTGTGTGAGTGCAGGCTCATCAGTATGCATACGCACGTTCCCAGGAGCAGGTGTGCGAGAGCGAGGGAGAAATTGAGTAGTCAGACGGTCAAAGTGTCTGCTCTCTTCCTAAAACCTCTCCTGTTCCTGCTGTGGCTCACCTCTCAAACGAGAGAAAAGCACACAAAGCCTCGACAAAACCATGAAAAGGAAGGTAACCAGCATCGCTCCTCAGGTCACAGTGCCACACAAAAACTACGAACAAACAACGCAAACAAGCCCCGAGGGTTACAGGTCAACTCTACCTGAGTGCCGCGGCGCGCTCTGCCCGGGAGCGCCGCGGTTAGCTCGTTACCTAGCACATTATCCCTGTTAAACGGCCCTGCCATGTGGATGGCAGGGCCATCAGGCGGTGTGGATACACCGCCTGGTGTAACCGGTGTGTTCGCCCCGGGCGCGGCGGCCCGGCGTAGAGCGAGAGCAGGATTAGGTGGTTAGCGGCTCTTTGTACAGACGAACCTGGGAGGCGCAGACCCGAGGAGCTACTGCTAATTACCACGGGTTAGCGTAACGCCGGGGCCTGTATGACATGTTGGGATGAGGCTTGGCAAACACGGTCTGCGAACGGAGGGGAGGATTATCGGAGGTTTTGTGTTTGTTACGACCATAGTTCCAATTTAAGTGGATATCGAGTGGTATTTTATTGAGCTGGTTAGACTGTTGAGTTGCTGATATATACACTGCACATTTTTGGATTCCCAGACCAAAGCATAAATTAGGGCTTTTGAAGTTTATTTTTTTTCATTTTTGTTTATCCAATTTACAAGCAATTCATTAGTGTGAAGCTACGGCGCGTTTTTTTTCCGTTAAATCAACTTTATTAAGGCAAAAGACTTAAATGAGAGCTGCGTTCGCACGCATTATAATTAGCATAACGAACGGTGAAAGGGCTCAAAGGGAATGTGGCGTTGGTTTGTCAGGTTGTAGGAAAAAGTTTTAGTTATGAATCAAACTGTAGTTCAGAAAGGGATTTTGCTTGTACGGCGAACAGATCTTGCAATGTTGCATTTGCATAATTAAGGCAAACTGTGAACGCACCACACATCAGCAATACCTTTTTATGGGGTTCATCAGCCCACTTTTGTTGCTCAACTTTCTTATCAAGAGAATTGTTTGATCTCACAGAATTCACGATTCATTTTCATCACATTTTGAGACTTTTCTTTTCAGTTCTACACGGAACAGTAAACCTGTGTTTTGTTTTTCTTTTATAAAGAACTGTAACGCAAAAAAAGAAGATTGTGATTGAAAACGATGGCAAGGAATCATCTAACAATATCCCTACAAAATGAATCCACTCCTGATGTCAGTAAGAGAATGTGAGCAGATGCCTCAGACAGAGATAAGACCAAATTAATTAAATAGACCACATAAAGTCATCTACAAACACGTAGCATTCTCCTGAGAGGCTGAGTGTAACTGTAAAAATAAACCCAATTATACAAAACAAACATTACATGTAGCGCTAATTCCCCAGTTCAAACCCCCTACAGGAAATACAGCAAAACCCTACAACAAAATGCTTTAAATAGCCTGCATTCATTTTAAATTATTCTGGCATCATGTTAATATAATTCACATTTTGTACTTCATTTAAATAATGTGGTTTTAAATGAAGGAGTTAGGAAAAAAACTAAGAATTTTGGCAAAAGTCGGATGCAAGTATGGTGCATATATACCGACACGTATATGCTGTGCATATGTAACACACCTTTATACAAGTACTGTATATCGTGTGTATACTGTATACAGGCCTAATCGAGTATGCTGTGTATATAAAAAGCATTCCTTGAACATGTACTATATATAGTCTATATCTTATAATAATAATTATATTAATAAAAATACAAATAATGATAACATAGTTAATCATCATAGTCATTATAATTAATTGCGTTGACATTGTGCTATTCAAGGCCCTCACAACGCTTCACACAGTGAGTGTGCGTGTGTGCGTGCAAGTGAGTGTGTCTGCGCACCAGTAAGTGTGCGTGTTCGTGCCAGTGCGTGTGCGTGTTCGTGCCAGTGAGTTGGTGTGTGCTCACCAGCGAGTGTGTGTGTGCGCGGCAGTGAATGTGTGTGTTCGTGCCAGTGAGTGTGCGCGCCAGTCAGTGTGTGTGTGCGATCCAGTGTGTGTGCGTGTGCGTGCCAGTGTGCGTGTGTGTGCGCGCCGGTGTGTGTGTGTGTGTGTGTGTGTGTGTGTGTGCCCATCCCCCGCTCCACTCCAGTGTCCGGCTGAACTTGTGCTGCTAAAGTGGGCTAGGGTGCAGCTGTAGCGGCGGAGCACGGGCAGGGTGGTGGGGGGGGCGGGGAGCTCACCAGCTGGACACCTGCAGGAGGCGCCTCCGTCGGGGAGCGGCAGGCAGGCGGAGCCGTGCAGGCAGGGGCTGTGGGCGGGGTCGCAGGGGTCGTGGGGGTCGCCGCAGCGGGGCCCGGTGAAGAAGGGGCCGCAGGTGCAGAGGAAGTCCCCCGGCGCGGGCGCCTGCCGGCACGAGGCTCCGTTGAGGCAGGGCCCCGATTCACACTCGTCCACGTCCAGCGCGCAGCCCGGGCCGGCCCAGCCCCGCCTGCACTCACACCTACAGAGGGGGGGGGACACACACACACACACACACACACACACACACACACACACATGCATCGTAGCCATGCACACACACACAAACATGCACGTGTAGGCATCGCAACCACGCACACCACACACGCACCGTGCATCGCAAACAGACCCACACACACACGCACGCACGCACACACACACACACACACACACACACACACACACACACACACACACACACACACACACACACACACACACACACACACACACACACACACACACACACACACACACACACACACACACACACACACACATGCATCGTAGCCATGCACACACACACAAACATGCACGTGTAGGCATCGCAACCACGCACACCACACACGCACCGTGCATCGCAAACAGACCCACACACACACACACGCACGCGCGCACACATCGCAACCAAACACACACATGGCGCAACCAAACACACACATGGCGCAACCACATGCGCACAAAACGCAACCACATGCACACAAATACCAACCGCAACCATGCACACTCCACCACACATACACACACACACACACACACACACGTATACACACACACATTGCAGCCACGCACGTACGCACACATTGCAACCACAAACCAACACGTAACGCAACCAGGCACATACACCCACAGACACACAGACACACACACCCCGACAACACACACACACACACACACACACAGAGCAACCACAGTAGAAGACAAAGACAAGCAGTGGAGGAAGAGGTTACAGCGATGGTAGGTGTACGCATAGACGGAATCGCTTAGTATTATTAAGTCGCCTTAACCGATGCTGGGATCAAAAGCGACTCCTGTTTTTGTTTTTAATTCACCTCCCTCTGCCGGATCGAGCAGGTAGGGGTGAGCCGTCCCGTACAAGAAGGACGCCAGGTAGACTGTGGATATTAGCGTTCAGACCCAGTACCCCCTTTGGCTGCGAGTCAAACCCCCTAACCACCGGGCTAATCCGCCCCTCTCCAAACACAGTGATTAAAAAACTCAGTACGATTAATCACAGTTTGCCGTTCCCCCCCCCCCCCCCCCCACACACACACACCCTAATCAGGGGGCTGGCCCGACGTTTGGTGCGTTTAAGCACAGCTTCAGCCGTCGGCGAAGGCTTGGGGTCGGCGGGATTACTAATGGCGCCGTACCGCTGACTACCCCCTAATGTGACTCAGCACCGAGAGGTGACGATAGCGCCGTGACGTCTCTGTCTCCGGATCTCTCATCAGCGCTCTGTCACTGGAAGCTGAACATTCCCCTCGGAGCCGGTCAGTAAGGGAACGGCGCCAGCGGCGGATGGCTCGACCGCGGTGAGCTCGCCCTGCCCCGCAACTTTTTTTCCACCCGACGCCGTTTCTATCCCCGTCCCCTGTGAGGGGGGGGGGGGCGGCGAGGGGAGGGGAGGGGTGGAAGGGGAGGAAGGGAGGGTGGAGGAGGAAGGGAGGGGGGGGGGCATTAGCTGAAGCAGTCACACCAGACGTCGCCCCCCCCCTCCTCCATAAAGTCACGGTTCCCCTGGAACCTTTTCATGCTGTGAGCCGTTGATTGACTCATTTGTTTTACCTGCCATCTGCAATTCATTATCGCCGCAGCCGGCGGAAGGACCTATTGCCGTCTCCCAAATACCCCCCCCCCCCCCCCCCACCCCCACCTTTTTTCTTCTGCATTTTCTCGCGTACATCGAGCGAGCGATGCGGGACGGCCGAGGGCACGGAGCGCCTACCTGTAGCCGCCGAGCAGGTCCACGCAGGTGGCGTCGTTGGCGCACGGCTGCGACGCGCACTCGTCGATCTCGCGCTGGCAGTGGGGGCCCTCCCAGCCCGCGCGGCATTCGCACGCGTAGCCCTGCGGGAGGAAGAGAGGGCCGTCGGCAGCACATAAGGCATCAGGGTCGGATCAGAAGAGACGTACGATTGAGGTGCCGTGCTCAGGAACGAATAGGCCCGAGATCAAACCCCAGGACCAAGGCCGCACCTCCAGGCTGCAGGACAGCTTTATGCCCAGGGCCATCGCAGAACTGAACAGCCATGCCCAGCCACTCACCCCCCCAACCCCACTAGCTTACACAGCTGCAATTTAAATCAACTCTAAATACATGGGACTCAATGTTGCCTTGACAATGTTTTCTTAAATGTGTCTTTTATTCTGTATTTAATACTATGTATTGTGTGAGCATTGTTCTAAATTTTGTTGCACGCATCTATTGCACAATGACAGTGAAAAGTTTATTCCTGTCTATTCTTTTAGTTGAGAGCAGTGCAACAACCGTGCCGTTGCAGTATGGCGGCTTGACTGTTGTACTGGGGTTCAATCAAATGAAAAACCAGATCAAACACTAATGTTCATCGTTATATAGCACCGTTAACTCTCGTCAACAGCCGCCTTTGCATGTCATAATATCCTTGTTTGCTAGCGTCTTAATGTATGCTCTTCTATATCGCACCCTTAACTCTCGTCAGCACTCGCCTTTGCATGTTATAATATCCTTGTTTGCTAGCGATTTAATGTATGACCTTTTATCGTATCCATATTTTTATCTGGAGAGCACTTGGTGTGTAAGGCTTCTCATGAATAACCTTTATTATAATGATTTTATACAGTTGTGATTATATACTCGACTATGACTACGACAACTCAAATGTGCTTTACGTGAAACAAACACATACTTGCTGGTAGAATTACAATGTCGTTGCTCAGAACGGCCCTGTGTTTTACCGTCGCACTTCATAAATAAACTCTTGAATCTATAGCTTGATGCTCTTTGATGCAGCAGAGATGTGTTGCGTGTGCAGAGCTGGAGAGGAATCCTCCACTGGCTCTTCTCAGGTTAGACACGCACACTTCATCATCATCGAAAGCCGGATTACTTAACACAACTATTAAGCGGTACTTCAACCGACAACCCCGGATGAACTTCTGTGACTTAAGGGCTAAACCCATTTATCTTTGACACTGTTGAAATGTAATCAGTGTTGAAATGGTCATGTGCTTGATTGAATTTGGCAGGAAGAAATAAACGAAAAAGAGTTACGACTTTTCTTGAACTCAAACCACCTCCCACTCAAAGAGATTTCCACAGTGGGAATCTCTTTAAAGTGTGAGAAGAATCAGCCTTGGCTTCAATTTTTCAACCAGTTCCTTTTTTCCCTCCTTCAGTGTAAAAAATGTATCAGAGATCCCTTTCTTTCACCAGAATACCAGAGTATTCTTTCCTCCAATACTTCCATTGCATGTAATTTCCTTTAAGTACACGCAAATATTAGAACAAGTGATGTTCACCAGAGCCATCTCCTGTGTTTAATTAAATCACATATGATATTTAAATTAAAGATGACACGAAACATATAGGGAGACCACCCACTATGCTAATGAAATATTCACGCTCTGCCAAATCTTTAAAGGAATTTCTAATCCAGCGCGCTGACAATTTACCCCTATGGTTTACCGCCCGGATCTCTATTACAATAACTCATCCAGGCATAGACGCTGATTATGCGGTTGTGTGTGTTTTTCACACTCTTTTTTTTTTGCGGAGCTAGTTTTTCTGCGTTTGCATCGAAAAAGGAACAGGGGGCGAAGTGAGGGGGGGGATGGGGGGGGGGGGTTACGGTTAAGGCGCGGCATCAGCGGTATAAAAAAAAAATCCTAATTGCCGACAGCATTTCTATCCTGAACTCTAATGGAAAGCGATGATGGGACGAGGGCTAATCTGTACTTTACATGCTGGAGGGGGGGAAACATTCAAATTGCATCTGATATAATTTGTACACTGCAGGTTGTGGTAGTGGGGGGGGGGGGGGGGGGTGTTGGGGGGAAAGACACGCCGTCATCACATGATAAATGAGATACCTCCGGGAGACTCCAGTTGCTTACCCTCTGGCACCGGAACATAATCTCATTTTTTGCTGCTAAGTCACCTTCAGGGAGAGCAGTTCTCCAAAATAAGCTAAACCTGCGTGGGACATAATGTTCGTGGAGAAAGGAATAATTGCAGTGTAAACAAGACCGTGTGGTGATTCCGCTTCCATTAAAATTGACATGTAGATAGAGACGCTTTTATGCTCGACCATGCCTTTCGATGAAATATTGGACCGGGCATCATTTGAATATAAATCTGGCCCTCTAAAAATAGGTAAATATTCAGCTTTTAGTCTAGCTTGCTTCTATTGCTGAATACCTAACTTAGTATTTGTAATGCATGCAAAACCCTGCAACAAAAAGTAAATCTCCAAAGCTTGTGCACGATGTGTGATAATTTGCCAGAGTATCAGCATTGATAGGAGTATTGTTATCTGGGAATTATTGTTAATTTTTGTGAGGCACAACCTCTTCTATGGGAAGTCCATAATGAACAATCAGCACCGAAAAACGTTGCTGCATTTAGCTGCAATTAGCCCTGAATTGCTTCATCTTACAAAGAATTAAATGTTTTGTTTTTCAAAACATAAATGCACGTCTGGTTAAGGAGATTAAAAAAAAGCCCTGGTTGGAGACATTTTCATTCCAAATGCACAGCTTGCGAGCAGCAGGAATATCCTAGGCTCCTCCAGTGCAGATGCCACATGTGTAGGGAAAAGGTTTGAAGTCGTGGTTAACATTGCCACGTATCTCTCTGCACAATTTCATCACACACGTGCTCCCTGAAGCCCAATTGTGTAACTGAATATCGCCTTGCCAGTAACTCCACGGTAAATATCAACCGTACAAACCCATTAAATGCTCTTTAGAACCACAGAATATGAATTAGAATGCCGGGATTGTTAGAGTGCCAACCAGTCGGTCTCCATTGAAACTTCTAAAACGTAGAAGAGGTGAACACTAAAAGCCCTGCACACAGAATACGGAAAAATCAATGTTGCACGACATTAACAATAACGACATTGTGTCGGACACTATTCACCTTCTGAAGAATCTCAGGAACATACTTTAATGTTCGTTAAATGTTATACAATGTATAAAGTACATACAAACGTGGGGCAAGATGGTATAAAGGCTAGGGTGCTCTACTCCCTGGCGAAAGGTACGGGGTTCAATGCCCAATATCGGCAACTTAACCTGTAATCATCTTCGAGCGAGATGCCTAACTCCTACCTGCTTCTCAATTCCTCCTATATGAACTCACTCTCAGTCTCATCGGAACAGAAGTAAACAGATAAGACATTATTATATTGATGGTATTATGAATAATGGCTATATTCAGACTCGCAACTCCATAGACAACGCGTGTGTGGGCGGTTATTCCCTGCTCATATTTCCATACACCTCCTGCGTGTTCAGGAGCCTGCGACCGGCCTTTCATTAGCGAATTCATTACTCCCTGTTTGCTTTCATTACCCTGGTGCTGTTTCCTCATTTTTATTTTTTTTCTAAAAATGTTCAGTCACTCAAAATGCCAACAGCCCAGGGGCCAGAGAACGCTAGGGGCCCCGGTTGTGTACTCACCAAGTGGAGGTCCCTGCATAATGAGTTGTTGTTGCAGGGATTGCTTACACAATCATCAACGTCGTTCTCGCATCGCAATCCCACGAAGCCGGGGCTGCACAGGCAGTAAAACCCGTCTGCCGCTGAAAGAGAGAGTGCCCGGGGGTCAGCCCAGAGTCACGCCGTATTTCCCTCGGAAAATTCATCGCCGGCCACCATTAACACCCCTTCCATAAAAGCCGAATGCTGATTCATCTGTTTTTAATAGACATTTGCTTTTTTTTTTTTTGACGTAGACGTATACATTTCCCCGTGAAGCACGCATTGTGAGGGCGCTTTTATTGAAAACACGTTTGCACAAATCCACGTTTAAATTCCACGCTTTCCTTTTTTTTTTTGTAGCCCCGCTCCGTTTAATTTTGCATGGTTTGCATTTTTTTCCTTTACGGTAACAATAACCTCCCACACTCATAACGTCGCCCAGCAGCAGGGGTGAAACACTCAACGTTATATATGGCATCTATAATACAACAAAACCACGTCTTTGTATTGAAATGCCACAAAACTCCTCCCCGCCGCGCCCAGGAGTTGGAACGCGCCCGGAGATCTGCATGCCCCGCCCCCCTGCCCCGTCCTACATCACTAACGCAGTTAAAGAGAGAGAGATGCATCCTCTCCGACTCCATCACGACAGGGGGGTCGTCAGTCATGCGTGT